>NW_007232858.1:0-38507 GCF_000164805.1 Carlito syrichta
TCTCCGAGTAGCCAGAATTACAGGCATGCGCTACCACGCCTGGCTGATTTTTTGATTTATTGTAGAGATGAGGTCTCGCTGCCCAGGCGGGTCTCGAACCCACGGGCTCAGGCAATCCACTCACCTCGGCCTCCCAAAGGCATGGGATTACAGGCTGAGCTATCGAGCGCAGCTGGCAATTTATTTTTTTAAGCAAGAGTGACAAGAAAGCCCTCATCGGTATTTTGAGCACACTATACTTGTCCTCTCTCTGTTTTCTCCTTTCTGTATTTTGAAATAAATACAGAATTTTGAAGGCCAGATTATTATAAAGATAGCCCCGAGTCTTCAAAATTCTTCTATACAGACCGAAGAAACCGTGTAAGTAAATTTTAAAAGCCAAAACAATGTAAACAATATATACATTATCTAACGTTGCAATTAAAATCCAACATTTCTGGCATTCACAGATTATAATGGCCCTCACAGGTGGCTAAAATTAAATTAGCATCCAATCAAAGTTTTCATTTTTAGAAAAATTACCAAATAGTGAAATATTTCCTGTATGATCAGTTCATATTTAGTTAAAATAGTTGTAACCTTTTCCCAAATCCTTATTTTACTGAACATAATACTAAAAAAGGAATCCAGTAAACTCCACTATCACTATTTTTTTTTTCCTTTTGTGTGTATTTTGGCTAGCTGCCTAAAATGTTTTTTTTAAACAAGTATATTTATAAAACAAAGGGAGAAGAGCTCTCTTTTTCTAAAGGTCTGTTTTTTTGGCAATCAACAAAAAATCAGTGAAATATTTTGAAATTGTAACCAGTGCGGTGGCGGAATTGAAATGCTTGGTACCTCTGAATTTCCTAAAGACCTTCTAAAGTATGCCTGAGTGGAATTAGGCTGCATATATTAGCATGTGAGTATGTTTTGCTTAAATCAGAAGGTAAATTGTTAAATTCTTTGGTGTTTCCAAGCATCGAGCAGACTTCTATCTCCCTCTCCAAAAAAGTTGCATAATTAATACAATTCATATCGTTGAACCAATTCTTTGCTTGCAAAAGTCAAAGTTTATTTTTTCTATTCTTCCTTTGAAGAAAGACACTTGTGATAGATGGTGGATGACAGTCCAGGAATTCGACCAAAAGGACAGTACACGCCCTATAAGCAGCTGCGGGTTGGCTACAGTTCTGGGTTTTGTGCACATCTAGTGCAATGGAGCCAATGGAAAAAAATAGTCACATTTAAGCACGCCATGAATCCAGAGGGCATTTGCATTGGGTGTCAAAGACTCACAAGTTACAGCCGGCAGAGGTCACTCCAGCTGACAGAAACAGGGGGACAGGTGAAACATCTGTGACAGACTACAGTTTAAAACTTCTCTGCAAATATGTCTAAATTTCAGCCAGTTAGAAATTGTGGCACAATGAGGTAGGTCACATAAGAAGGCATGGGAGGGTGGGGCCAGTTCGTGTATGGGATATGCGTCCTCATGGAAAAAGATTCAGGTCCAAAGCCATACAAGGAGGTACACTGTCGTCGCCACTGTCCCTACCATCTGTGTTCCAGTAGCTCAGCTTGCTTGACAACATCAGCATTCTTGCTTGGTCTACAAATGGCACCACAAGGGGCAGTCTCTTACAAGTGGTGGCAGGATTGGGATAGGAGGCAGCTGTATTTGCTTTTTTCTTCCCACAATGAGTAGTCTCTTACGGTCTGGAGAAGAGGGTTACCTCAAATCTGAAGGTCGCCACCTATGATCTCATTACTGGTAACTGACATTTAATTGTATAATACAGTGGTGTGATACACCCATACCCATGATCTTGAGACTCTCATAGATTTATATCTGCAATGTTCAGCTGAATCCCAGATTTTTGGTTGGTTGTGTTTTTCATATTTTTTTTTTCTTCTCCTGAAGATCTGATGTAACATAAAAAGGGTATTTTTAGCTGATGGCTTCAACTATTTGACAAGAATGAAACACCATCTTATTTTATTCCTAAAATAGTGAATTTAGCACAAGATCAGTACCATTTGGGATGTTTGTCTAAAAATGAAGATTCCCTGGCCCTGTCTCAGAAGAGTCTGATTCAGTCTATCTGGGTCTGAAGCTCAGAAATCTGTGTGGAACAGAATGCCCTCAGGTGATTCTGCTGCAGCCAGTCCAGAGACTATGTCATGGAATCAGCATTTAGGATCTCTCTCAAACCATTGGATTATTACAGAAATATAATATTTTGAACATTTGAAAGTCTGTGGTTTGGGAGAGGCTCCCTGTTAATTATTTCCTGAATTTACGCGGTCTGAGAAAGGCGATCTATAGACCCTGCAAAAACTGCGGCCCTCTCTCCTTCCTCCCTGTCTACTTCTCTCTTTTTTACCTTACTTTCTACTTTTGCTCCTTCTCTCCTACACTTTCTTGTCTCTTATTCTTTTCTTTTATTTCTATCATGACTCCCATGCTTCAGCCATGGCATCATGCGGGTTTTTCTAAGACAGCTGCCTAGGCCTAGAGTTAGCTGCCCTAGATTCCTGCTGTAAGAGAAAGGAGCACGGAGATCTATGACCCTGAAAAGCTCCTGCGAGGCCCTGGGACAGACTGCAGTCGCTGCTACTGCATTTTCCAACGTGTCCCTCTCACAGGTGGATTCAGCTGAAAATCAGGAAGTTATTCATACTGATGACCCACGGGACTGTATTGTCAGTGATCCCAGAGGAGTTTCCCCACAGCAAAAATCTTCCAGAACAGGAAGCCAGTCTAAAGACAGTCCAGCCCTCCCTGAAAACACAGTTACCAAGTGGGTAATCGTTGGGTGGCAGTTCAACATCTGTCGAAGGTTTGGATGGTCAGAAGATAAGAGGCAAGACTAACTGAGATCACATGAGTCATCTGAGCCAGCCACAGTCAAGGGCATGAGTGAAAAGGGGGAGGGAGGGCTCCCCGTTGAGTCCTGCTGGGTGTCCAGTGTTGTGCGATAGGTTTGTACAGGTAGCATCCCATCTGGTCCTCATGAGGCATCTATGAGAGTGAGTGTCTTTGCCATTTTGTAAATGAGGAAACTGAGCCTTAAAGACTTAAGACAGTAAGTATGAGTCACTGAGGGTCATACGTTTACGAAGTAGAGTCAACTGACTCCAAATTCAGAGTTATTTTTATTCTATGACAACCTTCCTCAAATGCCTCAAAGGTTCTGGCCTTGGCATTACCATCAAGCATTAAAAGAGAGGCTGGGAGTAGTTGTCTTGTTCAAATCTACTCCTCTGTGAAGATATTTTGAATTTTTCTCACATCACAAAACTATGGAGCTAGAAGAGATCTTAGAGGTCACCTTGCTATTTTCATGTTCTAGATAAAAAGACACCAAGAGAGGCAAAGTGCCTTACCTAAAGTCGCATGGTTACTGATAGAGCCAGGATTAGAGCACAGTTCTTCCAGTGTGTACTCTAGTATTGATCTTGTTGCTATAGTGCTTTCTAAAAAGATTGTTATTGCATCTAAAATATATATATGAGAATGTGTCCAAGTAAACATTTACCCTAAGTGTCTTTCCTAGACCCATCATGGAACTAGTTTATGACTTCTTGAATACTCCTGAATTCCATGATGTAAAGTTGTGTGACTATCTCTACGTGTTTGTTTCCATCAGAACAACCTACATTGGGTACAGATACTATTATTCACTTCAAGGATCTAGCCATACAGGTTTAGCCTCCAAAATTAGCTTGAAATGAGTCCTAGGAGTCTCTAACTTTAGGAAAATCCCAAGCCCACTTTATCATAACTATTGCTAACGTCAATAAAATGGCAAACCTGCAGAGGGATATCTATACCCTATAGCTCTCAAACCCCAAGACAAAAGATGCGGATGGGGAGAGAGAGAGATACATTAAATGTTACCTCTGTCACTTACTATTACCCAGTCAGACTTGGATCCTTGCAAGGAGTCTCGCTTGAGGTATATATGCAGATATGTTTGTGTGTATGTAAATTATTGGTTCTTTTTCCATGTCAGGTAACTCCCAAAGTTAATCTTCTGCTGCCACTTTTCTCCCATGATATGAGCAGAAGGATTGCCCTAAGACATGGTGCAATGAACACACAAACTGTTGACGATTTTTGTGACTGAGCATATGAGATGTGAAAATCTGTGGGATTTAGGCATAAACTCCTGCATGACCATGACGGCTTTAGCATCTGACATTAAGCCCAAGATGTGTACTTCTCCTTCTAACCTGTCCTCCCTGTAATGACTCATGTGATGCATACATTCCTTAGGAGGTGATGGACTCCATGAAGACTATTATCAATCTGTCTGACTTTTTGACTTTATCTCCATTGCCTAGAACGATGTCTGGAACCCAGGAAGTAGTTAACAAATACTTTTTGAATAAATGACATGACGTGACATAATAGGGTATTGAATAGCAAAATTCGTTCACCTACTCTCACATATGATGAGGGTCTCAAAACCCAAGACTCAATTTCCCAGATCAGCCCATATTTTATAATTAAATAGCAGCTGGGAGTGCTGGCTCACGCCTGTAATCGCAGCACTTTGGGAGGCCAAGACAAGAGGATTGCTTGAGGACAGAAGTTCCGAGATCAACCTGTGCAACATAGCGAGAACTTGTCTCCGCACATTTTTTTTTTTTAATTAACTGGGCATGATGGTGTGCACCTGTAGTTCCAACTATTCAGGAGGCTGAGGTGGAAGGATTGCCTGAGCCCAGGAGTTTGCGGCTGCAGTGAGCCATGATCATACCACCGCACTCCAGCCTGGGCCATAGAGTGAGACCCTGACTCAAAAAATTAAAATTAAAATTAAAAAATAAGTGAAATAAGATAAAATGGGTCAGCATCACTCCCCTGCTAACTAGTATTATATCTGAAAGAACTTCTGAAAGATCTTGTAAAAAATTAATCAATCAACTCTGTAGTCAGAGATTAGGCAGTACATAATAAATACATTCGAACAAAGACAAAATTTCCAACATGTAATTGAAATGCAGCAAGCTGATGGCAGGAAATAAAAAGGAATAATACTTGCTTTCATGTTAGAAAAAATGTTCATGTATTCCGTATGCTTATAGTTATGCTAATTTTTCTCTATATTTTGTATTTCAGATTTTCTATAATAACTATATGGTACCTGGGTTGGAAACAAAATAAAATGTGTTAATAAAAAGAAAGGAAGGAAGAGATGGAGGGAACGATGAGAGAAAGCAGGAGGGGAGGGTGGAAAAACACTTCATGAAATGAAAAAAGACAGGCTATTTCACCAGGACTCTCAAACCACTGATTGAAAATGGAGAAAAGTCACATCAACTGGTTGTTTTGTCTCCATGACACTAAACACTACTGGTTTTACTTTTTCAAAGAATATCTTGAACTGATTAGTTATTTTGGCATCATGAAGACACACCACCATGTGAACAAGGAAAACAACATATGAGCAACCGGGGAGGGCCATGGGCCATGTTGAATGACTTCAGGACACCAAGACACAGACTAGTGCATCCTCATCTTAAGAAATAAACACCTTTCAAAAACATCTCCAGAGAACCAGTATTGTCCAGTCAGTGGAAACATATCTGAGACTTAGGAATTGGAATTCCTGGGTTCTGCTATCCATTCTTTTAACAAATAAATCCGGGAACTAAAGCAGGTTATTTAACCAGTCTTTCTTTTCTGTGAAAATTGGAATAATAGCTTCTGTCGTAGACTTTCTCAGTATTGCTGTAGGTAGGAAAGTGTTTAGAACTTTATAAATTAGGGGGGAAAGGTATTTTTAATGTCTTCAATTATAATGTCCCTTCAAGGGAACATAGCATGATAAACTGTGAAGATAATACACCAAAAATCAGAAAAATGCTTAGTTTTAGTGATATCGTGGTCCAGTTAGTGTCAGAGCTTCAATAACGCCCAAATTTCCTTACTTTGAAATTGGATATCCTGACTTCACTACGCAGATTCTCACCAACAGCACAGATACTCAAGGGTCTCATGTCAAATGACTGCCCTTGACATTGCTGGTTACTTTCTATTCCAGGCTCCAGTTAAAGAGGTAGCAATACATACGGAGAGGATAATAGTTGCACAATTATACATGACCATGTGCAATCAATTGAATATTTTGAAGTGCTGCTATACATCTGCATGAAATAATCATGTGGGAGACTTTATAGTTCTGTGTCAACATTTGTTTCACAGCAAGACGGGACTGAGTTCGAAGAAGAGCATAGCCAACAAAAGTGAACAAAGTCATAATCCTACACGATGACCTACAGATTCATTTCTGGAGCACAGGCTTGGCACTTATTTTATTCCTTACACATAGTATGCCTCTGAGATAGCAGGCACTGAAGTTTTTGGGTCACTTAATGACATTTTTAAATCTCTCTAAAAGATAAACAAGGTAGAGCAGTCTGTCTCTTTTGTACATGAGAAATGTCAAAGAGGTCTTTCATCTGAGGACAACAGTAAGCAAGTAGGTCGACCCTTAGTGAGCCACGTTGGGAATCAGGTTGTCTCTGTTCTACCTTATCAAGCCAGTCCTAGAAACTCACGGTTACAATGGTCTCTAACATCATCTCAGAACAGGCTTCACAAATGTGTTTGGCTTTGGGTTCCTCCGTGAACCGACAGAAACTGATGCCCACGACTAGCCAGATGCAGCGACAACCACCCCTGCTTTCCACAAGATTCTGTAAAATGCTGATGGAGCAGGAAATCGCCATAAAAGTTCCCCTGAAATCCTCTAGGGATGTCCTGTAACATTTTCCATGGAAATGTCATAAAAGATTCCATGCAATTAGTTTCACTTAAAGAAACATTTGTCCACTTGTTTTACCTTCTTAAAGGTGACATTTTTTTTTTCTCTTTAAACATGTGTCCTGTGTAAAAAGATTTCTGCTGTTTAACAAAATCCATCGACATCATTGCCACCGTGGGATTCTGATTGACAGAGAGCTAATAATGGTAAGATTAAATTCAATGAAAGCCAAAGTAAAATACCATAACTGAAGAGCAGAGTTGTGGGTGGTGGAGAATAAAATGTGGATGAAAACTCTTAAAAGACTTAGTTTGTAAAATCAGGGTCCCACATGTTCATGGGTCCATTTCCAGTCGGAAAATATGAAATTGCCCAAGAATAGAAAGACTTACTGTTATCCGCGTGTCCCCAGAGAATTCATTTGAATGGAAATGGACTCTCAGACTCCTAATCTGACACTAAGAAAATAGGCTGCAAATCAACCTATATTTTCCAAAGCAGGGAGTAGTGTTACCACGTAGTCACCACATGCTGGGGATGGAAAACAGGTGTATGGGCGAGTTTTCCTGACAGCAGCAACTTCGCACTCGATCCCCAGGTGGCTTATCTACACCCCGCTCCAACCACAGGTCACTCCAAAACCGGTGTACGGTGATTTTCCACCGGGAGCCCCAGGGTTTTCGTGGTGACTGTTGAAATACAGGATTATCCCACAACTCTTTCCCTCCATGAAGCCATGGCACCTTTATTTGCCTTTCCATTTCATCAGAAAGCCTCTGCCTTCTGCAGACTCTCATGCCTAACAGCAGCTTAAGGCCAAACATTCTTTTGTCTGGGTTGATGGGGTTGTTTGAACAATGGTTAGTGATCAACTTTCTTCGTTTCATTCATTTCTTGAAAGTCTTCTTGCTGTTCTTTGGCTGACCTTCACAGTATAAGGTGATGATATGACTGAGGTGATTAATCCAGCTTTGAAAAGCATGTAAAAGTTTAGATAGACTGGAGCAATGGCCAGGGGTGTGGGGTGGAGCTAAACCAAGTAAGAAGCATCAAGCATACAAGTCTTAAACCCAGTGTGTAAAGTGTAAGGAGTCACTGTTGAGAGAAGTGCAGGAAAACTGATAATAAAATATTTACCCAGAACTGAAATCTGTCATCAAAAGACATACAACAAAGCCTAGTCTATGAAGCAGAAGATGATTTTAGAATGTGGCCAACCAGGAGATACCCATCTGGAGCAAACACAGATAAAGTATAGAGAAAATTGTGCTTTATTAAGAGAATGAGCTCAAAACTCATCAAGGTCATATAATTTTTTTTCAGACAAACTTATATGAATAGTGAGTTAATCATATCTAACATTAAAAACCTGTAACCTAATTGGGTCACTCTTCCAGCTATAGCTTTAGGAGTCTTGTTTTATGACAAATCTAAATTAGGGATCAGAAATGGAAAAAAAAAGATTCTAAGAGGAAGACTAAGAGGCCAAGAGGAGAAAGAGGACAAGCTAAACATTCGCAATTATTCTAAGAATGCTCAGTGCCAGGAAGAAAGCAGAAACCTAGCTTGATGCCACTACTGAGAAAATAATTTCCTAGCTAGCTCATGAGAACACATTGTCTGGTTCACAGAGCATGACTGGATGCCTCTAAAGAGACATACAAAGGATGGCATGTTCTCTGGGGCTGTATCAAAGTGACTCTTTCTTTTAGGCCCAACTCACTTCATCTATCCATCAACCTTAGATGTGAGGCCAGCATTTCAACTGATTAATTTACATGGAAAAGGAATCCAGCCTGTGAAACAGAATTATTTACCTGTGAGTAAATGGCATGAGCTACCCTTGTTCGAAGCTGATCAACAAAGTTAATCAAAGAATATTTATTAGGTTGATTGAAGAATGTAGAATATTAACAAGGATAGTGAGTAAGTGGTCTGAATGTTTCACGAAATCAATCTAAGACCACCTAACATAGCTATCCCAACCACAGGGCTGGCCTTACTGGTGAGTGAGAAATGCTTAAAGTCCATCTAATAAAGCTTTGCCTTCCCTGGATAGGGTTTTCAGAAACGGCTGCTATTTGCCTCTGTGATTTTTCTGTTTGCATTGCTCACTGATCTGACTGACATATGCTTTTCTAATGCATTTCATCAGGCTATACGCAGTGCAGTCTTCGAAGCCACAGAGTTCTTGCCTCTTCTTGTCTCTAGACATCTCTGATGTGACCTGTATCATAATGTACTGAGTTTGAAGTGTCATGTCTAGAGATTAACCCCATGTCTATTTTCAGGCTCTTTGAGGGAAGGATGGCAACAAGACACTTCACTGCAGTTCCAGGCCCCGGAAGGGAAGTGACTGACTTTCCTTCCATTTAAAAACATAATGAGATTTTTTAAAAGGTCTATTATCGCACTTTTTTATTTATATGTTCATATCAACCATCCCTAAATCATTTTAGTTCTCCCAATATGCTGGACATGGAAAATTCTTTTTATCAAGGTCATTAATGAATTCACACCAACAAAGAAGCTTTATCTCTGTTACATTCAATATTTGCAGAAGCAAAACGGTGAGCTTCTCTAGAAAAACTCTGGCAAGTGATAATCAAAAGTATCAAGGAAACAAATGAGAAAAGAAGATAAGTTGTGCAAATCACATTCGTATTTTAGAAAGGCGAAGTTGAAAGCGTAAGACAGATTTAAGGCAAACTCAGAATTATACAATGGAAAAATACTGCACTGAAGATTAAAGGCCTGCTTGCTCAACAGATAATGCCAAACTTGATGAGAAAATACATTACATTTCCTTTTCTTTGAAACCTTAGTTGATATTTTCCACTTTTACTGGAAAGAAATAAGCTCTAAGATGTCACTCAACACTTGGAAAGAGGGACCTCCCTTTCCAGATGCAAAAACATGGAGGAAGTGCCTAAATGTTTTTTTCTATGAAGTATAAGCCCTTGGAAAGTTCAAGATCGGCTCACAGACTATGAAAAATCTGCTTTGAGTCTTTTGTTGTTTGGCCATGAACATTTTTTTCTCTCTAGGTGAAACTAGTGAAGAGGCTGGAAACAGGTGAGAGAGGTGGGTGAAAAGAATGAACTTGCCCCATACCTTTAGGGTGTGTCCTCTCCCTGGGGCCGTGTGTTCTGCTTTTGTGTGTACACTCGTTTTTGGTTTTTGGTTCTGTTTTGTTTTCTAACTGGGCTTCAGTTTACCATCAGGTAACCCTGATCTTGCTCTTTCTAGTCAACATAGATTAGGAAACATGCCCCCTGACTCTGTCACAATAATATCAGGAGACCTGAGAGAGACATTGTCTCCTTACTCTCGCCTGTCCATCTTTGATCAGCGGGCACTTTGCTTGTCTCCTGCGATTTCGCACCAAGTTGAATTGGACTCTCAGCTCTCTCTTACTTTTTCCGATCTTAGAAATATCACAAAGATTAACCTGTCAGTTTCCACCTGGAGGCTCTGTGCTCTATGACCAGGGTTAATTTCATGTGTGTGTTTAAAAAGGCTCTGTTGCTGCCACCTTCAAATTCTTAATTTTTTTTTTTTACTGAGCTCCCCCTCCTCCTTTTTATTTTGTGCCAGGCCCTGCAAATTATACAGTTAGTTCAGTCCATATCTGTTTTTCCCCACATGAAAGCCAAAAGCACAATTGCATCCCAGACATGACCCAACCAACTCCAGCCTAACGGGGTAAAACATGCATCATCAGTCTAGAAAGTACCTAGACTAAAAAGCTAAGCGTGGCCAACTGCAGCTCCAGCCACACATGCTGTCACCCTTGTCAAATATTCAGGAGCGTGTATTCATTTGCTTGGTCACCGCTCTAAGCAAAATAAAAGCCTCCAGCCAAGTCACATGCTAACATCGAGGAGACCCAGAGACTGTGATTTGCATTAATTGAAAAGTCATGTCCAGTCCTCAGCTCTTGCTCCCAGAAAGTTCAGGACAAAACTCATGAATCCCAGGAATGCGCAGAAAGAGAACCAAACAGCAAAACTAGATTTCTACCTAACTTGAGAAACCAAAGGTTACTGATCTGATGCTTTAGCTGAAATCCTTTATTAGAAATGGCAATAAAACCTTGTTAAACAGCTAGAGCACAGAACATATTTCATGTTGGAAATATGTACAAATGTCTACCTCGTTTCCGCTGGGGAAAGATTTGTCACACCTTCTCTGCTCCCCTCTCTACTCCGCTCTCTTCCTCTTCTCTCAGATATCCATTATTTGCTGGAGGGACTGAGGCACAAGTTCAACTACACATTTTGCTAATTTCCTTTACTCATTTCCTCTATAAAGTAAACACAGACTGGAACTGTAGGAATTGCTTGCTTGTAGGGGATTCGAGGGATCTGAAGGCAGTTTTCTTTTTAAAATTTTAAGACAAAATTGCTACAAGGCAAGTTTATCAGAGGGGGTCAACCACATCCAGCAGTCTTATCGCATACTTGTGTCTCAAGCTTTTCGTGTAGACTCTGTGTTAAAATCCTAGCCACACAATCAGGAAAACTCAGAAACTGACCGGACATTGGCTAGTGATAAGAAATTGTTGTTTCAATTTAGGCGTGAGGTGATGTTTTGATTGTACATTGAATAAGTATTTCTCTTTTGGAAATACATACTAAATATCCTTGATAATAACCCGCTGGAGGAGGGGCTGGAATAAGGATAGTAGAGATGAACAGGGTTGTTATGAGTCAACAATCTTTGAAACTCAGTGATAGGTTCAAGACAGCTCATTGTAATATGCTCGGAACTCTTCTATGGGTATGTGAAATTTTCATAATGAAAACTTTTGAACACCTATGCGTATGTGTTACATGGTACTGTGGTCCTGACTCTACCACTTCTTAGCTGCAGAACAAAGGCAAGTTGCTCTCTGAGCCTGTTGCATCTGTGTGGTTTTCATGGCAACAGCTACCTCTCAGAGTTGTGAGAAATAAACGGGATGGTGTGTATAAAGTGACCAGTAAACAGCTGTTACTCAACGAAGGAAAAGACACCTTCCTCATGGCCCAATTTCTTCTGTCATCCCAGGTCATCCTTCAAGTCGAGTCTGCTACTGGCCCTCCTCTGAGTGGATTCCTTTCTTTTGTCTCCTTGTCAGCCAGAGTCTAGACTAAGCTCAAACTTCTGCTTACTTTATGAAATAAGATAGGACTTCAAGAATTTAGCTTGCTGAGTGGAAAGCTAGAGTCTTAATCTCCTGTGTGACCTGCCTTCCAACTCCCACCCCTTTCAAAAGAACACAAATATACATTCGGATTTTCCATAAACAGGAGCACGTGCCAAGCAGGTTTGTACAGATTGCAGAAAAATGTTCTTTTGATTCAGATCCTGAAAACACATCACTGAATGATTGCTCAAGAAATCGACAAAGGTACAGAGGTAACTGGTGAATATTTTAACAGTGCTGGCATTCTGAATATTTTTAAATCTGTACACCTTTCTTTTTTAAACTAAGCATGGCATTGAAACATCCCGAATATTAATAGTGTAAGCAAAAAAAGGGAACAATGGCCTTATGGTGTTGACATGATGGACATTTCACTATGTCAGATTTCCTTAAGAGAGGTAAACCAGTGTCAGTATAGAGTTCTTCCAAGAGAGTTGGCAGAGAAGATTATCTCAAGGTAAGTTATAGAGGAAAAGCGCTTGCCAGTTTAACCCTAACTTCATTGTTGGAGGGCTATAGATTCCCCATCACAGCATCTTCCAAGTTCTAGCACTGTGATGGGTATTGAAAGTATGAAGACAAACAAACAATGTAGTCCCTTTAAAGAAAAAGCATGCCAACAACCATCACTTATGAAGGATTTACTGTGTTCCCAGCATTGTTTGGAACATTACATTTTCCCAGTCACTTAAAACATAGCAGGCATCTACTTTGTGTTAGGAAGTGTTCTATCACTTGGGGATGCTGCAGTACATAAAACCCACAGAAAGCCCTGCCCATATGGTGCAGACAGGAAACAAAATGAGTTCACTTGGCAAAGGAACACTATGAGGTAGGGTTTCATAATTCCCATTTACAGACTAGGAAACTGAGGCACAGAAGGGTAAGTCATTTCCTTAATATTCTAGCAAGCAATAAAGCTGAACTTTGAATGTAGACATTCTCTCTCCAGAGCTCAAACTCCTTGTCATTATAGTGATGCTTCCTTTCATTCTGTTTTGCCACTCAAAACTTGATCCAATGAGAATAGACCCAAGGGCGCACTGCGGCTAGGAAACGGTGCTGCCCAGAGTCACACCTGGACAAATTGCTGGACTGGGGCACTGAGGAAGATATTTAAAAGGTAAGATTAAGTCTATCAAAACCCACCCTGGCCGCTCTGCTCATCGACCCAGGCCAGCCTCACCACCTCGGCCTTCTGCCACTGGTCTTTTGCTTTCCATCTTAGTTTTTAGTATCAGAGAATCTTAAACCTCAGAGCTGGGAGGAATTGGAGATAATTCTAAATCCCCTTTAAACTGAGAATGAGTCCACACTTGGCATCCTCCTTCCTGGACCTAAAATTCAATCTATAAAGCCCCATATCATATTTCCTTAACCTTTCTGCCACTGTAATCTCTCAGTCTCTAAGCACAATTGGTACAACAGTTCTGGGCTGAGCCTTTCAATCAAATTCCTACTGGGCATAGGCTTTTCAATAGCAAGACTGCAAGGGCAATTAACTTTGGCAAAATAAGGGTCATGCCTAATTTCCTGAAAAACTCATAAACTCCATGTAACCCAAAATAATTGGATATCTATCAAAGGGGTTCATACTGTAATTCTCTTGGGAAGTCGTTATAATCTGCCAATTTGATTAATTCCCCAGAAATATAAAACTCAAGTTGATAAGCTTAGTCCCCATCCTGCTGGGTAAAGAAAAACTTGAGGCTGCAGGAAGCCTTTTAAGACACTTCTCAGGTCCTACTTGCCCATGGGAAGTCCTTTTCACACCTTTATAACCTTTTCCACCGACTTTATGCCCAAGGGAAGAATCTGAATCAGTGTAGACACAATATCACTCCATTACTTCCCTTTCATGATGCTTTCCTTTCATGAGATCCCCAGCTTCACCTTTAAATAACACCCACCTATTTGGTAACCCCGGCATTGAAGAATGAGTACAGGTATATAAAGTAGTGATTTTTCTAGCATGATTGAGAATCTAACATGTATTAGTCACAGCAAATCATTCATATTGTGATCAAAGAGAATACATGCCAGTTGAGTTTTCTACCGTCAGAAAAAGAAGTAAAGACAGGCTCTGGAATCAGGAAACACACCCAGATACGCCCTGCTGCCTTGGGTTGATGCTTAGATGTTCTGGGTACCCCCCTCTTTTACCTGATTCCTCAAAGTGACTCAAAAACCTAGGCTTCTGTGTCACCACAAGACAATTAGAATATCTCACTACAGTCCTTCATTCAACTCGACCTTCCAAGTAAAGGACAAGAACGTGCCACATCCCAAGTCTTCACCAGATAGTCTCCACAAAGGCTGTTTGACCAGTTAGAAACATCGTTCCTGCTTTTGTGATGTGTTTTTGTTTGATTAATAGTTTTGGTGGTGGTGGAGGGGCCTGTGTTTTTCATTTTTATTTCTTCCAGAATTATGTCAACCCCATCGCAATATATTTCTTTATCAGAGGATTTGAACCAAATATTAGGAAACTGCAGGGAGTATTTTAGGCACCAGCTCCTTCTACCAGGACTAATCCTCAAAATCAAAAGCAAAAACTACTCTAGTTTCTTGTCTTGGTTGTTTGCCAGTCTGTTTGTCAAATAATCAGTTTGTTTTAAGCAAGGACTATTAAAAAATATTTTTAGTTTAAATGCACAGACCCTTCTCAAAAAGTAATGATGCTAGTTTCCTGGATGCTAGATATGACATTTGCAAATAGAAGTTGGTTTTCCACACTATATTTTTAAAAAATCATTATATCATTACCCATGATTTATTCCACTCCAAGGGGCCTCCCAGACCTCGTTAAGTGATACTTGCCTGAGCCAACTTCTAAAAGTCATAATGCCCTTCTAGTATTTATTCAGGGACATTTCATCTATTCTTTCCCTGAAAAAAAGACCGCATTGCTTTCCTTTCATGCTTAATGGCCCAACACAAATCACTAGCCAGTGTTAAGGCTGACAAACTCAGCATGGGCCATCCATTCAACAGCCAGGCTCCGCAAAGGTGCATCTCCTCAGCAAACCAAGGGCCCGGAATCGAAAACATCTGCCTGCTGCTCTGGTTCCAGCTTGTTAATATGGTGAAACAAAGGACTGAAACCACTTCAGTAAGTATAGATAGGTACTAGAGATGCTGTTTGTAGGTGCATTATCACTCATGTGTGCTTTGGTTTAATGTCTTGATCCCACTGGGAAAGTGCCTAATCCGTAGCATGGCAGTGATAGATCACTGCCCCTAGATATTTACACATTGCTAATAATTAACCAAAAAAGTTAAAACATCCTTTGTCAATGATGTTTAAAAGGAAATGGTACGTAGCAAGTTAGTGGAGAAAAGAAAGCAGGAGAGAGGATGACTGATATTGATAACTTGCTTACAAATACCTAAGACTTTTTTTTAAAAAAAAAGTTTTACAATATATAGATCTGCTGCTTCGGGAATAGTTCATGACACTTTGGACAAGCCAATAGCCTGTCTTTGCTGTTGACATTTGCTTCAACTCACCTCTCAATTGGCTCATTGATTTCTGGACTCTGGAGGAGGAGATAGCAAACTAAAAATACCAAGGTCGTTAGCACTGGATAAATAAGTCAACGACTTTCTATTGCAGTCACCAGTACAGGAAGTTGGGATTCCTCAGTTCAGTTTCTCAACAGAAGCACATTTTGCACTTGGGCGTGACAGTTCTAAATGTAATCCCATTCACCACAACAGTAAGATGTCTCATATCCGTGACTATAGGCATTGAAGGACGTGAGTAGTCCCCCTCTCAAATGCACACACACACACACACACACACACACACACGCGCGCGTGCACACTCGGTCACACCACGCATACTCACTCACACTATACATTACCAAACTCCTAAATAGCCCAGGCCTTCTGCTGTCTTGTAGCTGTCCAAAGTAGCCACCCGAGAATTTCATTCGTCCAGATTTTTCCTCTTATCCACGTCCATTCTCCCATCAAAAGGAAGAAGAGAAGGCGGAGGAAAGGAAGAAGAGGAGAAAGAGGAAGAAGAAGAAGAGAAATGCGGAAGTCCTGGTAAAATGCCTCAGGCGAGTTCAACATAACATTTGCTGACTTAAGGATTAATAAGTGTTCTGATCCTTGCTGTGTGTACGGATAAAGGCAATTTAATGATCCAATTAAAGTAATTCACAGTAAAATCTCAATGACTAATGAACTAAATCTTTCTAGGGGGAATAGCCCATGAAGAAAAAGAAATAGCCCCACCCAGAGCCTTCCCCCAAATCTCACTCATTGGACTTCTTTTGTGAAAGGTTGATGAATGCCAGTACAGTGGAAAACTTAGGAAACCCTCTTTTTGACTATGAAAAATAACTAACATAGCAAGTTCATTTCCCCTGTGTCACTGAGAAAACCAGAGCCAGATTGGTTCCCATTCTCCAAGAGCAAGGCAGAGTCAAAACTAAGGGAGAAGAAGAAATCTAAGGTCTTGGATTTCTCATGTTGCAGCTAAAAATTGTAGGTCTTTCTCATTTTCCTTGTGACAAGCTAACCAGAAACGCAGGACATATCTTTTCAGTAAATGTCCTAAGGCTCCATTTTATTTGGCCGCTGAAGAAAAATGCAGTTTTACGTAAGTTTTATTAAATGCAGTCCCTCCTCCTATAAAAATTACAATAAAATTCAACATCCAAAGTCTAACGATATGGTAAATAATATTGCCCTCGGGAGCTAGTATATAAAATTTTGGAGAGAAAAACAGGTTTGACTTTCAATTTATAAAGAAACTATAGTCAGAAATTTCTCCGTATGAAATTGCTGTCCTCACTATTACTTCACAAATACTCAGGGAAAACATTAGTGCTCTTAAAATAATGTTAATTTCTGTCTTTCTTGGGGATCTTGGTACTATCCTTCCGTTGAATGATTTAATTGTAAGTGAAGAAAGCCAGTATGTTCTCTCAGTTGTTTTCTAATTTTCCCTTAGCAGGGACATTTTGCTTTGACGTCACTAACAGTCAGTGAGAGCAGAGACAGGCTGTGGTCAAAAGAGACCACAATGAGGGGAAAAGACACCGATACTGTTTCTTTCGTAGTTATCATTCATGGGTGGTGTCATTCACCGTGCACTGTGGTGTAAGTCATTGCTTCTAGCCCTACTGTGCAAGACCAGAGGCAGATTATGCTGTTATTCTTGGAAAACTGGTACAGGAATGAAGTGTCACAGCTCCCCCTTGGAGCGCCTGCTGATAAAAACCTGTTCACATTTCATTGCAGCTCGAATACTAGCTCCTTTGAGGAAAATCCATCTCAATGTGTAGTACTATTTTGGAAGACACATCTGTAAAAATTACTTTATTTAATCATGCATCCCTCTAAACTCAGTGATTTTACCTTCTATAAATCATCTCTTGCAAATGGAAATTACAGCTCACCAGCTAATTAAAATGTTACTTATTGGAGCTTCAGCATAGACAGAGACAAAGATGTAACATATGAGAATTGTTTCCTCCTTACTGTTTTATGTGAATGTAAGTGTATACGTGTGTGTGTGAAGAAATTCAGTTTTTATCATATTGTGCAAAGCTTACGTTTGATTTTTTAAATCAATAGAATGGCATGCTAAATATAGTTGATAATTAGGTGCTATACATTTTAAACGGTAAATCTCTAAGGCTCTTATCACAAAAGGTTAAATATTGGGTTTGATAAGGATATTAATTAGTTTAATTTAACCATTGCATATCATATTCAAAAATCGAAACATCACTTTGTACCCCATAAATAGTTACAACTGCAATTTGTGAAAATACAATTTCAATATTTATAACCATAATTTGAAAATACAATTTCAAACAAAAAACCCTCTAAAAAAACATGTTGAATCAACTTAGGTCATTCTTATTCTCTTATTTGTACCCTAAGACATCAAGTCCTATACTTTATTTTTTAAAATACCTCTTCATTAATTTAGAAATACCAAAAAGTATAATTATATGATGAGCACTAATGTACCCATGATTCAGCTTGCAAAATAAAGGAACACTGGCACAAATGAAGCCACAAAGAACACCCTTCCAAATATATCTTCTCTCTATCTCCCAGAAACTAACCACCATCCTGAATTTGGTGTTTATTATTCTAATGAATTTCTTTGTACTTTTACTACACCCAGCTACATGCATATGTACCTCTAAACATATGCAACTGGCATGCTTTTACCTTTATCTAGCATCATATGGCATGTTTTCTCCTGCATCTTTTTCATATGCTCTATGCTATGTTTGTGAGATTCATCGTGGTATATTCTTACCACGGAATAATATATAGTAGTGAAAAAGAAAGAAGTATAGGTAATATATTGCATTTGTCATTGATTTGCATCCTCATTACCCACGCCTTACTGCAGCCTTTCCACGTTTTCTTTTGGGATCATAGTTACAGTTTTCTTGCTGGCATTCTTTTAAGTCCCTACCTGAAATAACTTCCATTCCACTGCCAGACACATGCCTAAAAACACTACTTTCCAGATACTAAAAAGCACAAACTTGTTCCTTGAATCTCTGTTCTTTACCACATCAGCTCCAAGCTCCCTTGCCCAACTTTCAAAATGTCAGTGTGATGTTCACAGTTTCCAGCCCACCTTGGTGGTCACCTGCAGCACGGGGCGGGGAGGTCAGTTCCTGCTCACATAGTTTCCTGCCTCAACTACCTGCAGCTCTTCCTTCCTGGGGTTTTGGCTGCAGGTGTAAACTCAGCCTACAGTGGGCCAGGCCAGGTGGTTGTTGCCCCTGGAAGTAAGGAAGGCCAGAAGCGGGTGCTGAAAGCTCAGCTCCCTTACCCACAGTGGAACAATTCTGAGATATGCTCTGAGGGGTCTTTGAGAAAGTCTTAAGCAAGATGGAACCCAGCCATCCATAGCGGCAACACATTCACTTACCTAAGCTTTATTGACTTCCTTCCTGTCTCATCTCCTCACTCTCCATGTGTGCCTCCTGAATTCACCTCCCACAAAAGCTACTTGTGCTTGATGCCTCGCCTCAGAGTTGGCTTTTTAGATCATTGCCACCAAAATGGACCCTAGATAGTGACTCTCAGGATGAAACTCCAGAACTTGGATCACTTGCCAGTCAGATGGCAGAAGGCATCTTCCTGCTGAAGGTGAGTGGAGTCGTGCTGATCCTGCCAGACTGCAGCCTCACAATTACGAAGCTGCTCACCTGTGGTGGATCAAGTTCAGGTAGAAGGGCTTACGCTGTCACTCCAGCACCAAAAGCATA
The DNA here is from genome assembly GCF_000164805.1 of Carlito syrichta. Lineage (NCBI taxonomy): Eukaryota > Metazoa > Chordata > Mammalia > Primates > Tarsiidae > Carlito > Carlito syrichta. The sequence continues at coordinate 19,209 of NW_007232858.1, forward strand.
ACGCCAGCTTGTGTCCTTTCGCTAGCACTGCAAAGGTAGAAGAGGCAGTGAAAATCGTCATATTGTAAGGTTTTGATGGTTTGTGCCAAATGTCCCAGAAGCCTTGCAGAGAGAGAATTACAGACTGGGATAGCCAGCTGTCGACTCATGGCAAGCTGAAGGAGTCAGGAAGCCTGTAGGTAACAGTGGGGCAGCAGAGAAGCCTACACACCCTGCAGCCAACAAACTCCTGGAAATTATGCCCACGCTTTTATCTTTAAAGCAGTGGAGCTACAAAGGAGACTGAATTCATAGCCTAAAATGTTCTCAGAGTAAAACCCAAAGACCTAAAAAAGATGGTAGTAGGGTCCATAGACCTAGGATAGAGATTTTGTATGAGTTGATGCCCTCGGGAACTTTGAACTTCCAGAGTCTTGTGGGCCCTCTGCGTGTTCAGAAGCAGCCTCTTGCTCTTGCTAGAGAAGAATAATATACTATGACCTGAAGTCTATCATCCAGGAAGGATGCCCTACAAGATGACATTTGCTCGAGGCTTCCCCTTGCCCCTCATTGTTTCCAGATCAATAAATAGGATCAGTTAGCAACACAGTCAAAGTGGGGAAGTCTATTGCTGCTAGGGGAGTAAATGAATTATCCCCAAAATAACTGGCTTCTCTGTACCTGGAAAACCAGGGGGGAATGGCTGGGCATCTATAGGAGGACATAGGACTAAGGAGGGTGAAGGGCATGATATGAAACTGGATAGAGAACTTGTGGATGGCTTAGGCCTTCGGATTTTGGCAGACTACTAGAGCCCCAAACATCGCCTGTGTAAAACCCAAAGCTCTAAGGTAGTAGCAATCGTTGCATTCCAGAAAGTCAGTTAATTGAGGGGAATGGAGGAATTAAACTTTGATAGAAGACTTTTGATTTATTTAGAACACAAAACAAACTTCAAAAGGGACCTAGTTCTATTTTCCATGAAATAATAATTATTAATTTAGAAATTACTTGCTTCTGTGGTCACTTGCTGAAAAGTATATTATAATCATACATTTATGTAAGTATTAATTGTTGGAGGTTTATTTCTATGCTCGTTATGCATGTAGTATATTCTAGATGCTATTTTTAAAATGAGTAGTGCATCCTTTCTACCTCTGAACAGCACAAAATCTAGCCAAGGAAATAGACTGCAAATAAAGAGTTACAGTCAGTGGATATAAATGATAATAGCCATAGGAACAATGGAAGTCCATTCAATGTGTAAATGGTAAACATTTAACTCTAGAGAGGTCAGAAGAGGTTTTGACAGAGGAAGGAAACTTCAAGTTGAGTTTTGAAGGACTAGCAGATTCTTTTCCGGGTTCCCAAGATGAAGCCGGCAAAAGACGGAGACGGCAAAGTCACAGGGGCTTGAGGGAGCCTGACATTCGCAGAAACACAAGCCATTTCGTCGCTGGCCCATGGGGAGAGGGAGGAGGGAAACAAACTTTGGGACAGTCGCAAAGGTCATGCCCATCGTCATGAGGGGTTCTTGCTCAATCCTCCCTGGGGAAAAGTGAGTCTCTCACCTCCCACCTCAGCCTGAGTCTAAGAACAGGGCATGCGTTTGTGAGGCTGCGAGGGTCTGAGACATGCGACATTCCTTATTCATTCCTCACACAGAACATAAAGGCTGGGAGTCCATACATTTACATCGTTTTTTTTAAAAAATGGGGGGCATAATTGGCAGGAAGGAAAAGGTAGACATCGTAGCAAATATATACCATATGGCAGCCTCCCTCAAAGCAGATGAAAGAGATTTACAATATACCCCAGAATGTCCAAAGATATCAGGGTGCAAGACTGAGATTCCTGAAGCTCAGGCCACTGGCATTTCCTTCCACCCAGGGAAAAAATCATGAGGAAAATTCTCCCACAGACCTACACTCAGAAATACACAAATGCCTCTTAAGTCTGTCCCAAGTTAGCTATTACCACCAGAGGAAACAGGTCAGGAACGGTGTCATGCCAAAACAAAGCTGCTCAATTTTTTTTTTCTTGGTCCACACTCCATAATCAATAACCACATCATCGGTGCCACCAACAACCAGAGAATGCTGCTTTCTGCCCCACAACGTGGTCATTATTGTAACTTTAACATTCCTCAGATCCTTCCGATTTACTGGTAATATAGTTATCTTACTCTATAAGCTTCTAATGATTCAGTAAAGGTCTCTATAAAGATCTCTATAAAAATTCTTAAACTTTGAGGCCAAATAAAGATTATAAACATGACCGCTTAAATACATGTTATGTGGAAATACCGAAAGCAAAGAAAGTAAAGATTATTCATATTCCCATTATTTTTAATAAAATGATAAAAGGAGTAAAAGTATTTTTCCTGTCCACGCTAACTGCCATGGCTAATTTTATGTGTCCAGTTGACTGGGCACAAGAGACCCAGATTAAACATCATTTCCCAGTGTGTCTGGAAGGGTGTTTCTGGATGAGATTAGCTTTTGAACCTGTGAACTCAGTATCGTAGCTTGTCCTTTCCAGTGAGGGTGGGTATCATCTAATTCACTGGGGGCCTGAATAGAAGAAAATCCTATACTTTGAGGGAAGTGGGGCAAAAGTAAGAGGATGACAAAAATAGAAAAAAGAGGAAAAAAAAGAGAGAAAATTACGGGATAGTAGACCGGTGGGGGCTGGAGAAGAGAGACAGTGGCGAAAATGAGGTGTAAGAAAATTCAGAGAAGAACGAGGCTGTAGGAGCGTTTGGACGTGCCTGTCAACTTTCTTTTCTCTCTTTGTCCTGGCTAGCAAAGACACGATTTTGTTTAGGTATCTACCTATTGCCACCCCATCTCATCCTACATACATAACTCAAAAGAGGGTCAGCTCCTTCTGCTGAGGGGTGAACCCTGACTGCCATGGGTCCATCGTGGTGTTCCCATCTTCCTCGCCAATGCCGAAGTTCAAAGGTGGGCCTAGGGCCCATTTCTGCTCAGCGAGGCGCCAGCAGAGGTCTGCCGAGGAAGGACGTGTGTCTACTCTTAAGGGATCACAGAATGAGATGGCCTCTTTCTGCCTCGAACTCTTGTCACATCTGAAGGTGATGCTTGAGTCGGCTGCCTCCCTTCCCCAATCCCAGGAAAACGGGCTTCAGAAAGCAGACTTTCCTGGCAGTGGCAGAGATGGAGAGAGGCAAAGACACCGGATCCTAGCATCAGTCAGCTTTTCCTGCGGCAATCACTCCAATGTGTTTGTGGCTTAAGGCAACACATTTTCATTGGCCTTTGTCATAGGTAGGCTGTGGGACTCCTCCAGTCATCCCCAAGTGCCCTCGCACTGCAGACCCAAGCGGAGCAGCCACTGCTGTTGAGACCTGCTCTTTTCCTGGCGGAGGGCAGTGACCTGCACGGGAAACCAGAGCTAACCCACTCTAACATTTTTAGGTGGACGCGTCAGGCCTGCTCTCTCTCCCCACTGTCCACACCATGTGACCAGCCAAGCCCAAAGCCAGTAAAGTGAGGGGTGAGGGGGCAGTGGAGCGTCCTCTCCTCACAGGGGCACGACAAGCCACGGGCACAGACATTTCATCCTCTCCCAGGGAAGAAAGATACTTGGGAACAAAAGTCCAATCACCCAAAGTCCTTGGTGGCTCCATTAAGTCACTCATAAAAGCACCTCCAGAGCCCTAATTCTGAATTTCCACTTCTGTGAGATAAGACGCTTTTTGATTGTTTAAGTCTGAATTTTCTATGATTCCTACTTATTAGAAAAGAGCATTTTAACCTCGCAGAGAAAACGCCAAGTGATTTTCTCGTATTCAGAAGTGGAGGAAGACACCGGTGACTGCTGGTGGACCAGGTCGAAGACACACCCCTAGGCATGGATCTCCATTCCAAAGGAAACGACACTTTCTCTCTCCAGCCGTGAAAAGTAAGACAAGTCTTTCTATAATGACGAAATTGCTGTTAAGCCACGTGGTGAAGAACAAATACAGCCAGAAGCTTCAGTCTGTGCCATGAAGGGATGCATGGGTTTTGTTGTAATCAGTTTTGCTCCCATTTTGTTAAAAAAAAGTTTTTGTGTACCAATGAATTCGAGATAGAAAGGAACTCAGACTGGTATCATTTTTCTTTACCAGTTAAGTCAGATATATCCTACAAGAAGAAGAATAAAATGTATCTGTTTACATCTCCCTCAGACTTATTTCTTTAATATGGTTCAATATGGTCTGTCTGCCAGGAATACTATATACATTATATATGCTTTAGAGTCTACTTATCTTATAAAACACAGCCTTATCAGAGGAAGTTTGGAAAGAGAGGTTAGACCTAGAAGGTCTGCTTAAGCCATTTCTACAGCCTAGAATGACCTTGTAAGAACTTTCACTGAACTCACTGAAAGAAAAAAAAATTAATGAAAACATTCAGGCTGTACAAGAGGACAGAATGGAAGGAGTCACAACAATCATCTTTTGTTTCGTCTCATTTTATTTATTTTCTTTTTTTTTCTTTTTTAAGAACATTGAAGCTGTAACCACAGAGGTGATTGGAGAATCACAGCCCCTTGAAATGATATCCAAACAGAAAATTTTCCAATACATATCCTAAAATCACAGAGCATGTAATTCCACATCAGCTCCAGGAAAGCAGCATCTTTGCTTAGGATATGGAAATTTGGAAGCTCATTGCTATAATCTGTGGTTATGATTTCAAGCTCCCCCTGTGATGCCGGGAATCAAACCACAGACTCCCAGTGCTAGGAGCCTTTATTGTAATCCAATAAAACCTTAACAACTAGTCTTCATTTTTATGATGAATTAAGGGCCTCATTTGCTTTGAAGCAGTCCCTCTGCCCTGGAGTTTACCTCGCAGTGGAAGCAGTCCTAGAGAAACACTCGATTCCGATGGGGTGAAGATCGTGGGGGGGGGAGCACCCAGATTCCCCACCTTGGTGTCACGGATTCAAACTTCAAAACAAATGAGAAGCTGTCTTTCCTAAAAACTGATCTTTTAGGATGAGCTTCTGTGGGGGATTTTTGACAATATTTCACAGACACTGACTTCTTAACGTTGCACGCCAATCACGAAATGTCACCTTCAAATCATAAATGTACCATCTAGAACTAAGGCCATGTGTACGATCCGCCCACTTTCGATTTAACTTAATTTTATTTTATATTTGCTAATTTGAATTTTTATTCAGATGCTCAGACTCTGCCCAATTTGCCAGTATTCACTTTGCTGTTATGTCATCTTTGTGAATTCATCTGTTGCAGAATGGCCTCTTGATTCAAGCAAACTTAAAACAAGGGTCATATTTTTTTCATAGCATTACCTACTTCCTAAGAGCCAAGGTCCTTGGATAATAGCAAACTAGCTCAACATCCACGTATGTGTTTTTAAAGAATTCCAGAGGTGCGTCCAGAAAGGTCCAAGACATAAACCCTACACTAGAGAGACATTAAATTTTGGAAAGCTTGAAATGAAAACGCTTTCCCAAATTCAGTTCAAAACTATCTCCAAGTTCAGAACAAAGTATAGGCAGTCAAATTTGTATCTCCCAAACATCCCAGAATCAACATTTTTAAAGCGTAGAACGTTTTCTCGCTTTCTGCACTTTTTTCAATCAATTACTAATTAAATGTATTCATTCCCTACTATGGTATATAATATCAGAATTGAATGAACTGGGATGATCTCCAAATTAGGAGGACCTCTATTCTAGATGCAGGGAGCCAATTCACCACTCTGTGTCCTCAGAAAAATCAATCACTCTGTGCACCTAACAATGAGATGACTCTAGAGCTGAGCTTCATAAATAAGTTCTTCCAGTACTAATAGTCTGTTGTTGAACAACAAGATATCAATTAATATTGAAATTTGAATTTGAATTCTATAAAAACATATCAAATAAAGACAAGGAAGAAACATAACTAAAGTCTACTGGATAATCTATGAAGAGCTCAATTTGTGACTTAGATGATTTAGAGTCATTTGTGAATAATTATAATACTGGCTAATAATGAATTCTCAGACTGTCACAGGTGCTGTTCTGTTCTCAATGCTAGCTAGATATACACACACTCATTAATTCTCATATGAACCACATGGATTACATTCTATTAATATCCCCCATTTTATAGGAAAGAATGCTGAGATACAAAGAATTAAGTACTTGCCTGATGTCATGTAGCTAGACAGTTACAGTCAATATCTAAGTCCAGGAAGATTAGCTCTCACATCTCTGTCTTAACCTTTGCTTGATGCTTCTAATATGTTAAGAAGAACCATAGTAAAGCAGTAAATTTTTGTATATGGGTCACGTTCACAAATATTTCAGCAATGCAGTTTGTTTTGAATGCATACATTTAGATACCAGTGTTTCAATAGCATTGATATTTGGAAGACATGTTTGTGTTTATTCATAAAGTAGAGAGCAAAATCTATAGCTCTCCAAGATTAGCTCAGAAACACCTTGATCCTTACTAAACAGGTCTTTTCCTCCAGGTTGCTGATAGAATTTTGGGGGCCAAAGTATTCATCGTAAAAACGACTCCTTCATAGAACATGTTCCACTTGTCAGGAAATATGGTAGATAGTCAACAGACATGGTCCTAATAGTTGGTTTCCCTGCATTCATGCTCTCACTTGTCATCTCTTACCCTCGCTCTGGGCTTGGCAGTATGATTTGTTGTGGACAATGAAATAACAGCAATAGCAAATGGAATACAAGCAGACTCGGAAAGTACTTGAGTACTGGATCTTGATGTCTCCTACTGCTCTTGGAAACATTGCTGGGTGATGAGAAATCAACGGTCAAGTCTTTCCGGTGCCGCGACTAAAATCAAATCAGCCACCAGTCAGATGAATGAGGCCATCCTAGACCAAAAGAAGTCAACTCCAACCAAAAGAGCCACCCAGCCAACCCAGAGATTCTTGAGAAATAGTGTTTTAAGCTACTAAATTGTGGAGTGGTTCTTCACATAGCAAAAGCTAACGATACATGTTCTATGCCAAGAATTTAACAAATGTCATCTCGTTTCGTCCTCACGACCGTGCAAGGCTAATATAATGTGCTTGTGCTGTTTTCAATATAAATAAGCTTGGTGTCACTGAGGCACTCTCAACATAGCTGAGGTTGATATCAGAATTTTAAGGGTAGCTTGCTCCATTTGTATGTTTCTTAGAATGTTAAAATTTGGATAATAATAAATTATACTTTGGATAATCTCCAAAACGCCCAACTTCTTGCACATGTTCATCTATGACTGATCTTTTGACTCTGCTTACATATGGTAGCAAATTTCATGCAAAGAATTAGTTGCACTTATGACTTCAGTGATATTATAATTTCAATAATATTTGTCCAAGAAATACCAAGGAATAACTTGTAATAATAAATATTCTGGGGCCCAAAGACATGACACAGACATATACTGCATCAGCTAAAAATAAATCTAAGGGTTTATTGCTATAGTAATTTGTAGTCTTTGTAGTATCCTTCAAACCTGGCAGTGGGTCTAAAATTAAATATCCCATGGCATTCATGTTCATATTCCTAGAGATAGTAAGATGAAAAGGAAATGGAAAGTAAAAGCCTAAGGATATGTAAGAAGAAGGCAAAAGAGTTTGAAGGTGGGAAGAGAGACAAAAATGACCTCCTGGCCATCATGGAACTCAACGCTCAACTCTCTCTTCTATATTCAAATATCAGGATAGGCCAGTAATAAAGTCAGCTCTTAGAAATTCAGCCCAGTCCCTACTGCACTTGTTAGTAGGTAGAAACTTGATATATACATTTTAAAATGTGGAAACACTTTTACGCCTGCACAGCTTTTCCATGTCCAGTTTATTCACAATTTTATGATTTTTCAATAAACAGGAGGATAAAGAAATGAATTTATTCAGGCTGTAAAATTTTAGATATTATAAAGTGCTTAAAAATTAGTGGTTTGAGTAAGGTTTATACTGGTTTGTGCTATTTTTCCTTCCCATCATCTCCCCCAAACAAATATCCCAAAGATAATAATGACATTGCCCATTCCTAGGGGACAATATTTAAAGATAGTTGACAACTTCAGCCAATCATTTCCCTTCTCTCTCCAAAAGAAACAATGTATTTTGTAATTCCAGATGCTTTCTTTGCACACTTTAACAATCATATGATCTCAGTGAGTAGTAAATTGGCTGTTGTTTCTGATTCTTCGGCAAATGAAAGATGTTAAAGTATTAAACAAGAACACAATACTTTCACTTTTAAGATCTATTCCCAAATAACAACTTTTCTGGCTCTCCCTGTGGTCCTATTATAACTTAATGAACAGTTGACACATCAGACACATCAAAGTCATTTTATTTACATCTGAATTCCATTTGAAAATAACATGTAATTTCTTGCTTTTGTCAACCCACCAATATTTGTTCAAACGACTTCCAGCTTAATTTAGTCATAATTATAATCCTAATCATTCTACTTCAGAGTCTTTTAAAGGAATGATTGTTAATGGTATTGATACTGATTATGAATTGTGGTGCTGAAAATGGTCATCTCATCATGTTGTCCTCCCCACATTTGGTTCCTGTCCTTCCTTCACTTTTAGAAATGTATCAATCCCAATGCCATATATTCCTGTAATTTAAAAAACTAAATAGTTCTACAGAACTCATTTTGAAAATTAACATTCCTTTTCTCTTTTTATACATTCTATTTCCATTCCCAGAAGCAACTGCTTTCCATGATCTTTGATGTTTTTTTCGTTTTGGGGTTTTTTTTTTAAGGGTTACTTTTAAATATCTCAGCAACAAATAATATTGTTTTTTGATTTTCAAATTTAAAGTATTATCTATTGACTTCCTGCTATAGAACCTGAGGTTTTAACTCTTAAACCACTCTGCTCCAACAACTACTCTCCACACACTCTTCCCCCTCAGTCTCCCAACATAGCTACATTGAAATCTGTTAGATTAGTAAAAATTTGTTACTAATATTTGCAATTATCAGTCATGAACTGTCATTTCTATGCAAATATTTTCACAACTGATCCATGCCATATAGATCTAACATTTTCTTTCTCTCTCGTACTCATGTTTATCATGGTGTTGATGTTTATTATTGTTTTGGTTTGTTTTGCTTTGTTGTTGGCGCTTATTTTTCTGTCTATCCATCACAATTTCATACCCAAATTCTCCATCTGGAATAGTTCTTCCTTCAGTCACATTTCAGGAGTTCTATCATTTTCAGCCACTTGGAGACTTTCCCTGGAATCCTTTGTTTTCCGTTGCAGTTGAGACTAGTTGTTCTCTAGGCTTCTCTTCGGATCTTCCTTCACCATCTTCCTGGAGATTCTTTTCACTTCCTGAGTTGCCTGCGCTGTGTCCCCTCCTGTGTTGGCTTACTTTCTTGTTTTCTTGGAGTACATTCTTGAGTAGCTCCAAGCAAACTTTCTGAGTTTTAAACATCTAACTTTTCACTTGATTCACGGAATGACTGGGTATAGAATTCTAGGTGGAAAATCATTTTATCAGAGCAATTTAAAGACATCATTCAATATCTCTTCACTTCTCAGATTTATATTTGGAATCTCTGAATCATCTTTGCCTTTTCCTGGCACTCAGCCACATAGTCTCATCATGCATTGGGAAAGTCTCTTGAATTTGTTTCCATCCCCCATCCCACCGCCACTGCTTCCACCAAGATGGCTGCCATCTCTTCTTTACTCTATGATAGCTTCCTGCCTGGTCTCCCTTCCTCCAGACCTCCCTTCTCTAGTAGCTTTCTATTTTCAAACCTATGTCTGATCATACTACTCCTCAACTTAAAACCTGGAAGGTGATTTCTTATTGCTTATTCCTTAGAATGGCAGACAGGATCCTTTCCCTGGTCTTAGTTTATTTTTGCATCACCCCCCCCCCATCATTTTCTCTGCTGCTCTAACCATAGAAGATCGTTCTGAAATGCCCATCTTCCTGACTTCTCTATTTGATGAATTCCTACTCATTCCTAAAGAAGACAACATGGTATAGAGGAAAGAGGACAGACTTTAGAACCCCAGCTTTGATATCGACTATCTGTGTGATCATGGGCACATTACATGATCTCGCTGAACCTACTTTCTTATATGTAGAATAGTAATAATTCCTCCTTCATAGAATTGCCAGAAGACTGAGTGAAATAATGACTGGAAATGGATTTAGCATGGTGAGAGGCTTTGTATAAATAAAGAATGAATTTCATTTACTCAATTCCATCTCTTTTCTGTAAAAAATTAAATTCTCGTGTTCTTGTCCCATTGCTTGTTATTCTCACTCTCTTCTTTCTCCCACTTTCCTTTTTCCTGCTTCAAATAACATTTAAACTCCTTTATCTTAAAAAAAAAGCTCTTTACCTTATCACTTCCTCCCTCTTGCTATTAAATGGAATAGCTTCACTCTTTCTATTTTCCCTCTTCCTAGTTATTTCTTATCCTTCTCTACTCTAACAGGCTTCTGATACTACTTTTTCTAATGTCATCAATTTTCTCTATGTTGCCGTATCATACATATAATGCACTATATATATGCAAACATATATATATATATATATATATATGGAAAGAAAGAAAAGACAGGCAGAGAGAGAGGGAGAAAAGGAGAGAGAGAGTAAGTTTAACCCCATATCTACCGAGCAAGACCTTGACCTCCCACCTGTCTGACGTCATTTATTTTTTGTAAACTTTCCCTTCCCTTGACTTTCTTGATGTTTCCATTTTCCTATATTTCTTCCCTTCTGAATTCTCCTACTTAGGTAACTTCTCTAACTTTCCATTATCTTCTCATCTTTTCCTTGCTATTATTATATTGAACTCTTTCAAAAGCCTCTTTATTGTGTCATTCTATAAACTTTCCCTGAGTAATTAAATTGGTTTTAGAACTCGACTTTCATTACATTCTATATCCTGAAGACTTATAAATCTGCATCTTCAACTCAAACCTTTCACCTGAGCCTCAGACCCATTCTTTCAACAGTATAATGAGCATTTCCACTTCTGTGTTACATGAAATTCAGCACAGCCAAAACTCATTATCTTCTGTCTTTAACTGGCTAATCCTCCTACATCACCTCATAATAGATGAAACTAACACTCCTCAAGTTCCTAAGTCGGAAATCCAAGACTGCATTTTCTCCCTTATTCCCAATGTCTAAGCAAGTCCTTTGAATGCTTCCTTCTAAGTATCTTAAATGTGTCCATTTATTCTAGTCCTCAATCAACATCTTTCATGTTGACTATCATAATCTCTTCCAAATAGTATCTCTGCCAGCAGTCTTCCTTTTTATCCAATCTATTCTCCACAATAGAGTCAAAATAATGTTCCTAAAATGCAATTTTGTTTGTATCACTTCCCCACTATAATCCTTCAGTGGACTCTCCTTGCCAGGAGAATAAAATCTGATCTCCCTAACATAGCTTATAAGCACATTCAAAACCAGGATCTTCTCACCCCCTCATCCTTATCTCTTGCTATTCTTTTCATTTTCTATCCACATGGAAAGTGATCACATTTGTCTCTCATATTTGTCTTTCTGGAGCAATATAACTTAAAACTATATTGCTGTATATTATGTCTCCCAGGGCCTTGCATGTGCCAACAACATGAGAAATGATCAATGTGTGCTTATTGAATGAACAGAATCAGCTCTGGCACACAGACTCAGAACAGGGCAATGATCACAAAAAGACTCTTGGGTTATTCTGCCAAGTTCAAATCTCAGTTACTAAGTGTGTGACGTGGGCTCCACCTTCCTCATTTCTAGGATTCATCTTCAGATTATTGTGAAGATTATATGAGTTCATATATAACAAGAACTTGGGAAGAATCTTGCAAATCGTAAATACTTTATGAACATTTATTGTTATGTATTGCATTGAGGGTCAGCCTTGATATATATTTTGTATTCTAGACGTTGAGGACAGGAGTTTTATTCTGATACATTAAGTAGGCCTTCAAGGATGCTTGTGTAATGATGTGTGAATGAAAAAATAATATTATAAATATGAAATATGCTAGATTTATATGTGGCACTAGAATTAGACATGGACAGAAGGTATAATATATCCACACCACTCCAATGTGATGAGTAAGTTCTGAAATATGAATCTTTGACCTTGATGAGGTAATAATATTCACAAGCAACATCAAAAAGTCAGGTAGACTCATTGTATTTTCATTTCTATTATAGCTAATTGTCTTACTAAGGCTACAGAAATAGCAAGAAAGCAAATTTCTTTTTGTAAAGCTGTGCCCAGACTTCTACTCTCTGTCATAAAACCATGAAACCTGATTTAGACAGTAAATTGAAAGAAGTATTACCAGCATTTACATTTGTATTGAGTAGACCACATCAACCTTAAATTATGAATGTAACCAAATATAGAAAAACTTGATTCTAAATCTTTTATTATACTAGTGAAATTATGCTACAAGCCAAACCATATCTCTTATACGAATATATATCCTGCACTTAAAAAGTCTTAATACTAGGATGTTAAACTGGACTGTTAACACTAGAGTTACAATGAATATTTCATGATTATATATTTCTTTGATTTTTAAAAACGATATTGCTGTAATTTTTTTCTTATGCTTCAATAGAGATGTCCATTTGATGCATATTAATTTATAAAGTCCTAAAGTCCAACAAAAATACTATCAGATTTTTCTTTTCATTGTCTGGGTGTGCCTGTAATTCCAGCTACTTGGAAGGCTGAGGCATATCTGTATCTTAGTCTAAAACCAAACTTTATGAGTTGGTTAATCAGGTGATTTGGAGAAACAAATAAGCAAGAAAAGTAAATAACACAATGAATAAAGAAGAACATGAGGGAGGGAGGGCAGAGTGTTAGCTCTGCCAAAACTGAAGCATACTATGAATCTTCTAGCCGTAAAACAGTGAAATATCAGTACATAAATTATCACAGACCAATGGAACATTAGAAAATGTAGAAGTGAGCCCCATTACAGGAACAAATAAAAGCAGTGCATCACATTATTGGCTAAAAGAGAGCCTATTCAGTCAGTTGTGTTAGACTACCTGGATAGCCAGATAAACAGAATAAAATGGGAACCTTGGATCCTTCTCTCACATCACATTCCAAAACAAATTCCAAGTAGGTAAGATATTCAAATGTAAAACTTTAAGCCCATAGTACTAGAAGTGAATTCCTTTACAACCTGAAAGCAAAAGAAAATTTTAAAACTATGACTCAAGTTCTGAAAAACAAGAAAATTAAACAGATAAATTTGATGAAGTAAAAATTAAAACATTTGCACAACAAAAGATTACAGGGAGGTAAACTAAGATACGAATACATCTCAGCTGTCCAAGTAGCTGGAATTACAGGCACGTCTAAAAAAAGAAAAGAAAAAAAGAGATACAAATCACAGTGGAGGAAAATATTTTTAATTTGTATCATAAAGTTTTAAAATCTCAAATACATGAAGAGCTTGTAAATATAGGAAAGTAAAACACTAGCAATCCAATTTTCAAAATTGACTAGATTAACAAAAAGGAAGTTCACAGAGAGAGAAATGAAACTGGCTTTTAACTACGGTAAGAGAAATGCGCGTCAATGCTACACGGAGCTAACTTTTCTTACCTACTTATCTGTCAAAAGCCAAAAGTTTGAAAACATATTCTATGTGCAAGTTTTAAGGAAACAGTCTCTACATTGCTAGTGGGAATGGAAAATGGGAGAACTTTGCAACCCATAACAAAATTATATATGCATCTACCATTTTACATGTTAATACATAACAGTTCCATCCCTAGAAAGCTATTCACAAAGATACACATATACCACATAAAGCATCTATGCACCAGATTTTACATCATGAACATTTTCTTTTTTTTTTTTAATCCGTATTTTTTATTATGGTTTTGTGGGGTACAGTTAAGGGTTAGGTGTACAATGACGTTTCATTCAGGCACCCTGTTGATAAGAGGTGTTTTCCCATCCCCCGACAGATATTTGCTACTGTTAATCCCATCCCCCTCCCCCCCATAGTTTCCCAGTACCATCAGTCATTTTCGCATAGTATTGCATTGGATGTTCAAGGTCCATTATATGAGTGAGAACATGTGATATTCAGATCTTTGTTTCTGTGAGAGGTCACTCAGTATTATAGACTCTAGTTCCATCCAGGTTGCTGCGAAATTCATGATTTTGTTCTTTGCAACCATGCTGCCCATCAAAAGAGGACTGGATTTTAAAAAATGAACATTTTCATAGTAGCAAAATGCAGGAAACAACCCAGGTGTCCATTAGGAGTATGACAGAATAACATACAGTGCAACCCCATACTCTGCAGTTCCACAAAGAACCAAGCAGTCTCTCTATATAGTACCGTAGCATGATTTTGAGACTAAACTGTGAAATAAAAAGAGCGAGATGGAGAAAAGCTGTGGCATGCTGACGCCTGAGACAGGTAGATATAAGACTCTATTAAATTATCTGATTGCTGTTCGAAACAAACAATAAAACAATAAACCTCGTTGTTTTAAAAGTTACCTATAAGGTAGAGAAGGAAAAGGAAGGGGGTGGATGGACTAGGGAAAGAAGTTACTTTGTTTTAATTTACCTCATTCTAGATATTTGACTTTGAAACTATGCCAATGCTATACATAGTTATAAAACTTAGGGGTTTTTGTTGTTGTTGTTGTTGTTGTTGTTGTTGATGTTTGAGTTGGAGTCTCACTCTTGTCACCCAGGCTGGAGTGCAGTGGCACGCTCACGGCCACTGCAGCCTTGACCTGCTGGACTCCGGCAATCCTTCCGCCTCAGCCTTCCAAGCAGCTGGAACTACAGACACATGCCACCATGCCCAGTTAGTGTGTGTGTGTGTGTGTGTGTGTGTGTGTGTGTGTGTGTGTGTGTGTGTGTGTGAGTTATTGTAGAGATGAGGTCTCACCAAGGTGCCTAGGCTGGTCTCAAACCCCTGAATTCAGGCAGTCCTCTCACCTCAGCCTCCCAAAGTGCTAGGTTGAGCCACTGTGCCCAACCAAACTTAGATATTTTTAACGTGATGCCAACAAATTAAAAAATAAAGTAAATGATCCTAGTTAGATAGATAGATAGGATAGGAGGGAGAGAGAGAGAGAGAGAGAGAGAGAGAAGATAGACAACAGATAGAAAGATAGATAGATAGATAGATAGATAGATAGATAGATAGATAGATAGATCATAGTCACACACAGAGGAAATAACTACCTGTGTGACTTTAAAGCACAATAATTTGTCTACACATTCCTGAAGGATGTATTCTAATACTATAGTATGCTGAGGACAAAGACAATTACCAGAAAAAAAGCTGTCTACTCCTTCTGTAATTATACTGTTGATAGTTGCATTAGTATTATTATTGACAGTCTGTTATAAGTACATTAAGGGATAAGAGAGATGAATATTTATATGATACTCTAATTCTATAATCCCCAGTTCTATTGAGAACAAGATTGCCGGATTGGAGTAGATAAAGATGCAATATACAAGTAGGATAAGTAAAAACCTCAAGTTCTGAATTCAAATTGGAAGTATCAATGCAAACTCATGATTTTTTAATCTTTAAAAACATATTTATATTTCCCTAGTATCCTATAGCATCCTAGTAGCCATGATGATACCTACAGATTAAATGGTGGTGTTCAAACATTTTTTTCCCCACTAGAAAGAACCAGGGCTTCTTGTAGAAATGACTGTTTGCAGATGTGGAAGAGGAAATGTGCAGATAAGGCTGGAATTCTACCACATGGGAAAGACTGTATAAAAAACAGCAAGTATCTTGTAAAAGGATTCGGGAACCAAGCTGATTAAGCTTCCACAGGTCAAAGTGGGTATAATTTGAACATCAATAAGGAGAATAATTGCAATGGATTTGCACATAATCAAGAACACATGTTTCATATATGCATACATGCATTATTTTATGTATGCATGGTATACTCATATGAGATTATAATGATTCCCCCCAAATAAATAATCACACTAACTAAGCACAGTTGGAGGATGCTTAGCTCATTATATTGAAAATCAGTAAATATAAGGAAAAATACAGCATTTATTCTAATATTCCTACACTTACCACTTAGAAGAAAAGTTGTACGTGAAACATTTGTCTTAATGGAAGTTTCTAACTAACATATTGGGCAAAGTTGCAAGAATTGGACTACCACAATTTTTCAATTGATAATGAATCAACCTAGGACCTAGGTTGCTAATAAAAGCATTTGCAAACATCGCAAAAAAGAAAATAGGCCTCCCTCTTGAAGAACCTGAAACCACCTACAAGCCTCTCCCCCTCCAATTAACTGTCAGATTTACTGATAAATCCCCTAGATATAACTATTAATTTGTAGGAAACTCAGAGGACAGAGTCACATGGAATGCAATATGCAAAATCTAGACTCTGGATAAATGGTCCCATTTACTTAATAATCAAATTGCAATGGAAGAAAGAGATAGAATCTATAAATGGAGATTCATTTGACAGACATATCAACCCATTGTAACATGGAAATTATTCGAATCTTAATTCAAATAATTTGTTAAAAAAATAAAAAATACACACATACACTTTTATAACTTTTAGGAGACAACTGGAAAGTTAAACATGAACTGGATATTTGATGAGACTAAGAAACTACCATTAATTACTTTTAAGTGTGATAATGCCACTGTGGTTTTATATTTTTGAGTCCTTATCTTTTAGAAATGCAAGCAGAAATATTATGGATAACGTAACATGATGTTTAAGATTTCTTTTAAAATAACATAGGGGGAGGCTCAGGGGAAAAGGTGGCTGAGCCAATCAGAATATGCAAGTCCCTGTGTGAGGGAGTAAGTGTATGGACAACTTTGCATATGTGTCTGTGAGTAGGTGGGCGTGTGAGAGCCTGACTAAGCGAGGACTCAGGAGCAAGTGGCCAGGGCTTTCCTGGTGAAGCAACCGGTGCGGCAGCTGTTCGGCTTGGTCCCTAGCACTTCCCAGGATACAGAAGCCAAGCACCATTTTTTAAAAATCAGCAAAGGAAGAAGCTGCTGGGAGTGACTGGCCACTCCAGGCTCTGCCTCACCACTGCAGTGCCTGACTGGACACTGGGAGCAAGGGTTACAGAAGGAGCACAATAAAGGAGTCAGAGGCAGAGCCCCACTGGAGAAGACAAAACAGGCACTCTGATACCATCTTAAAAACTGGGCAGGGAATGCTTCAGCTTGCTCACCACAGAGCAACAGACCGGATCTCCATGACCAGTGGGTTAACTACTCAAGGGCTGATCATAACTCAGAGGGAATATCCAGGAAGCACAGACTTTGGAAGAACAGGATGAGTGTTGAGTCTCAGACTCCCGACCCCCTCCCAGGATTCAGCTGTAGGACAAAGGGTGCAACCAGAAGAGGATGAGGAAGACACCCCGAAGACATCAGCAGTGAGTCCAGGGCTGACCCAACCACCTCCTCCCCAACAATTCTCTGAACGTCAGACCCACATGGCTGGAGCATGACTGAGAGGGATGAACCCCGGCAGAGCCTGGACATCAGTCACAATAGGCAGACTCTATTCCTGGATAATCCTGGCTGGGGCATCCCCCCAACCAGTACCAGGGGAGGAGACAATCCCAAATCTCCCCACCGAAGGGGATCCGCCTGACCATACAAGACTGAAGCCCCACTCAGCCTCACTAGCTCCTCTTCCTTTCCTGGGTCAGACACTGGGAAGATTGTGAATGAGACCGCAGCTTTGCAGGAGACAGTAGAGGAGCTTATCTGTGAGCAGCTGAGAGGAACAATTACAGAAGGCGGTGCTTAGTGCCCAGAAGGTTTTTTTGCTGGTGTTTTTCTTAGGCGATCCTTCCGCCTCAGCCTTCCAAGTAGCTGGAACTACAGACGCACGCCACCATACCCAGTTAGTTTGTGTGTGTGTGTGTGCATGAATGTGTATGTGAGGGCTGGATCTGTGTCTCTCCTTTTTTTCTTTTTCTTTCTTATTTAATTTTTTGTTTTCTGCTTATGTGTATACACAAATGATTGTATTCATCTCTCAATGTCTTTTTGTTTGCTTTCATTCTTTTCTTTTTTTTAGTTTCATGTGTGAGTGAATGTGTGTGTGAGAATTTATTTGATTTTCGTGTTTTTGTTGCTGTTGTTGTTTTGGGGGTTGTTTGTGTTTTTCCTATTTGTTTTGGTTTTTGTTTGTTTGGATGTGTGGGGGGGGTGGAGGGCGTTTTTTGTTGTTGTTATTGTTTTTTTGCTGTAATCAGACACTAATGCTAACCACTTTGAGCATGGTGGGTGTGTTTTATTATTTTTTGCTTTGGTTTCTGTTTTTCTGTGTTTTGTTCTGTTTTGCTATTTTATTATTTTTTTGTCCTTCCTATTTCATTCTACTTTGTTCTGTTCTCCTCATTGCTGTTACTTTATCTTGGACTCAGGGGACACATACACATACTCATTGCATCATCATATAGAGTGGTAGTGGGGAACGGGGCTCATGGAACCCATACCCAGTCAGTGAGCATTGTAATTTGCAAGTAGCTTCTGAATCCTAGCTCCCTATCCTCCACCTTATTTGACTTCCAAAACCACAAGAGACAGCAAAACTTCCCACCCCAGCCCTGTTTCAAAATAGAATAAATTCAGAGCCCTGATCAGGGACAAATAAAGGGCTGAGCAAACATCAGAAGTCATAGCCCCTCCCACTACCACTGAATAATGGAACTAAAGAGAAAAGAAAGCGATCTTTCCCAAATGAGGGGAAAAAAACAGTGGAAGATCACAGGTAATTCCCAGTGTACCAAAGACACAACACTTGAAAAACCAGATCTCAAAACACAAACAATGGCAGTCACCAACAACTGGCCCCCAGAATACAATGGGGATTAGGAAATGGATGGAAAGAGTGAATAAGACACAAGAAACACAAGATGAAACACTGAAAGAATTTGTAATAGAGATTTTGGACATAAAAAAACTTCATCCGAGAAATAAATTACATGATGACGATCAAGGAAAGCAGAATTAAACAAGAAGGGAAATGAATCTCAAAGCTTGACCAAAACATGGAATTAACCTTGATCTATTTTTAAAAATATGGAACCGGGCTCGGTGGCTCAGCCTGTAATCCCGCGCCTTTGGGAGGCTGAGGTGAGTGGATTGTCTGAGCCCGTGGGTTCGAGACCCGCCTGGGCAGCGAGACCTCATCTCTACATTAAATCAAAAAATCAGCCGGGCCTGGTAGCGCACGCCTGTAATTCTGGCTACTTGGAAGGCTGAGGCGGAAGGATCGCCGGACC
>NW_007232858.1:38528-55360 GCF_000164805.1 Carlito syrichta
GCCACTGCACTCCAGTCTGGATGACAGAGTGAGACTCCAACTCAAAAAAAAAAATGGAAAGAAAACTCAGAAAGAAAGAACAAAGCCTCTAAGAGATGTATGATTATATCAAGAGGCTGAACCTATGCTGAATTTGATATCCCAGAAGAAGAGAAATGGAGAACACATTGGAGCAAGTATTCCAGGAGATAATCCAAGAAAACTTACCCCATATCACCAGAGATGTGCCCAGCCAAACACAAGAGATACAGAGAACTCCCACAAGATGCCAAATGAGAAGACCAATCCCTTGACACATAGTAATTCACCTACATAAAGTAAGTCCAAAAGAAAAAATTCTAAAGTCAGCAAGAGAGAAAAGTCAGACTATCTACCAGGGAAGACCAATCAGAATAGCAGCAGACCTACTGGCAGAAACTCTACAAGCTAAAAGGGATTGGAGTCCAATTTTCAAAGTCCTCAAAGATAAAACAATTTCAACCATTAATTTCCTACCCAGCCAAGCTCAACTTCATCAGTAATGGAGAATTACAATTCTTCCCAGACATCCAATCACTAAGAGATTGTGCAGCTCCCAGACCAGCCCTCCAGGAGACACTTTAAAAAGTATTAAACACAGAAGAAAGAAGGAAAAGAATGACCATGCACTTCTCAAGAGAGCAGGAGAACACAGAATCAAGAGAGTACATTGTAACTGCAAACTTGAAAACATACACATACATCAACCCAAAAGTTAAAATAAAACAAACAGAGAAAAAACTTTATAAAAACCTGATGACAAGGATAAACACATATATTTTACTAATCAGCCTGAAAATCAATGGGTTAAATGCACCACTGAAAAGAATAGAATGGCAAACTGAATTAAAAAAAAAAGTATGGCCCAATAATTTGTTGCATCCAGGAAACTTATCTCACCACAATGGATGCACACAGCCTCAAAGTTAGAGGATGAAAACTAATTTCCAGGAAAATGGATCACAAAATAAGTCAGGAGTCATGGTCTTAATATCAGACAAAACAAACGTCAAGCTATCAAAAATTTTAAAAGATACAGAAGTTTAACAAATAATGATAAAATGTTTGACCCATCAACAATAAATATCCATCCTCAACATATATGCACCGAACACAGGAGCACCAGCATTTTTAAAGCAACTACTAAGTGAACTAAAAAAAGATATTGACTCTAACACCACCATAGTTGGGGACTTAAATACCCCACTAACAACCCTAGATAGATCATCTAGGCAAAAAATCAACAAAGAGATCTGGAGCCTCAACTTAATGCTTGACCAAATAGACTTACATGCCACAGAAAACTCCACCCAACAACCACAGGATATACATTCTACTCATCACCACATAGAACATACGCTGAAACTGATCACTGCCTAAGCCATAAATCAAGCATACACAAATTTCATAAGATTGGAATATTGCCATGCACCTTCTCAGACGACAGTGGAATAAAAATAAATATCAATACCAACAAAGTTCCCCCCAAACCCACAAAGACATGGACACTAAATAGCATGATGCTGAATGACTCTTGGGCCAACACAGAAATCAAAACAGAAATTAAAAGATGATGGTACACAAATGAAAATGAAGAAATATTTTACCAAAACCTCAGCGATGTCATGAAAACAGTTCTAAAAGGGGAATTTATATCATTATAAACACACATTGAGAAAATGGAATGATCACACGTTAACAACCTAACAAATCACCTAAGGTGCTGGAAAGACAAGACCACCAAAACCCTAACTTTGGAAGAAGAATCCGGATCACCAAAATAAAAGCCCAAATATGGGACACAGAAGACAAAAATATCACAGAAAAAAATCAACAAAACAAAAAGCTGGTTCTTTAAAAGCATTACAAATAATTATGAACCTCCTCACAGCTAGATTGACCAAGAAAAGAGAGAAAACATCCAAATAAACATGATCAGAAATGCAAATGATCAAATCGCAACTGACCCTGAAGAAATACAAAATATTAACAGAAATTACCATGCACACCTGTGTGGAAACAAACTCGATAACCTAAATGAAATGGAAGGCTATCTGATATCACACACTCTCCCAAGGTTGAAACAAGAAGACATTGAGACACTAAATAGACCAATAACAACCCAGGAAATTGACTCTGTCATAAGAAATCCACCTACCAAAAAAAAGCCCTGGCCCAGACAGCTTTCCAGTGGAATTCTATAAAATATTCAAGGAGAAGCTGATACCTATACTATTGAAAGTATTCCCAATAATTGAGAAAGATGGAACTGTCCCCCAAATTATTGTATGAAGCTAACATCATGCCATTATGCAAACCAGGTAAAGATTCAACAAAAAAGGAGAACTACGGGCCACCATCCCTGATGAACATAGATGCAAAAATCCTCAACAAGATTCAGCAAATCAGATCCAAAAACGCATCTCAAAAAGCATCACCATGACCAGGTAGGATTCATTCCCAGGATGCAGGGCTGGTTCAACATTCATAAGACCATAAATGCAATTAAATACATCAACAGATGTAAAAACAAGAACCACATGATTATATCATTAGGTGCAGAAAAAGCTTCAAATAAAATCCAGCATCTCTTCTTGATAAAAGCTAGATACAGAAGGAATATACCTCAGAATAGTAAGTGCCATCTATGATAAATTCACAGTGAGCATATTGCTAATTGGACAGAAGCTGTAAATATTACCCCTGAATACTGGAACAAGACAAGAGTCGTACTCTCATCCCTCCTGTTCAATATTGTGTTGAAAGTCCTAGCTGGAGCAATCAGAGAAAAGAAGGAAATCAGGGGTAACCAAATAGGAAAAGAGGACGTTAAATGATCCCTCTTTGCTGATGATATAATCCTATACCTCAAATATCCAAGAAAATCTGTCAAAAAACCTCCTTGCACTGACGAAGAGCTTTGGCAAAGTCTCAGGGTACAAAACAAATATGCAAAAGACAGTCACATTATTTTTGTTTGTTTGTTTTGTTTTGTTTTGTTTTTTTGAGTTGGAGTCTCACTCTGTCGCCCAGACTGGAGTGCAGGAGCCGCTCCCGGCCACCGCAGCCTCGACCTGCTGGGCTCCGGCGATGCTTCTGCCTCAGCCTTCCGAGTAGCCGGAATTACAGGCATGTGCTACCACGCCTGGCTGATTTTTGTTGATTTATTGTAGAGATGAGGTCTCGCTGCCCAGGTGGGTCATGAACCCGCAGGCTCAGGCAATCCACTCACCTCAGCCTCTCAAAGGCGCGGGATTATAGGCTGAGCCACCAAGCCCGGCTAAGACAGTCACATTATTATACATCAACAGCAAACAGGCAGAAAGCCAAATAAAAGCACAATTCCATTCACAATGACCACGAAATACCTCAGCATCTTCCCAACCAGAGGAGTGAAAGATCTATACAATGAAAACTACAAAATATTGCTCAAATAAATCCAAGAGGACACAAACAAATGGAAAAATATACCATGTTTTTGGATAGGAAGTGTCAACACTGTTAAGATGTCCATCCTACCCAAGGCAATCTACAGATTCAAGACAATACCAATTAAATTACCAACATCATTCTTCTCAGACCTGGAAAGGACAATACAGAGATTCATATGAAAACATAAATGACCATGAATAGCCAAAACAATCCTCAGCAAAAGAAATAAAGCAGGAGGTATCACACTTCCAGACTTTAAACTTTACTATAAGACCACAATTATCAAAACAGCTTGGTTTTGGTACAAGAACAGGTATATAGAACAATGGAACAGGATAGGGATTCCAGAATCAAAACCTCAATTTCTCAACCAACTCATCTTTGACAAAGCCTCCACCAACAACCACCGGGGACAGGAGAACCTCTTCAGTAAATGGTGCTGGGAAAATTAGCTGACCACACGCAGAAGATTGAAGGAGGACTCCTACCTATCACCATGTACAAAAATCAATTCTAAATGGATCAAAGACCCAAACATAAAACCTCAAACTATAAGAACCTTAGAAAATGCAGGAGACACCCTTATGGGAATTAGCATAGCCAAGCAATTCCTAGGTGACCATGCCAAAGAGATAAGATAGACAAGTAAAACCTCATTAAATTGAAAAACTTCTGCAAAGAAAATAAACCATCAAGAGAATGGGGAAACAGCCCACAGAATGGGAAAAAATATTTGTCAACTGAATATCTGACAAAGCCTAACATCCAGGATCTACAAGGATCTCAAATATGCCAAAAGAAAAAAACCAAACAACCCCATTAAAAAGTGGACAAAATATCCAAACTGGACTGGATTTTTTAAAAGATGTGATACATATACACAATGGAATATTACACAGACTTAAAGAAAAACAAAATTATGGATTTCACAGCAACCTGGATGGATTTAGAGTCTATAAAACTCAATGGTTTATCACAGAAACAGAGAATTGAGTACCATATGTTCTCATTTATAAGCGGACCATGAACATTTACCATAAGACTCTAAGAAATGGATTGGCAGTAGCTGGAAACTGTCAGGTGGGGGGGTGGCTGGCATATAACATTAATAGAGGTACCTGATCTCAAGCCAGTCAAAGTGGGGACCAAAATTAAGCCCAAATTTTACCTGTATGATGACCACTTGTATACCTAATCCCAAACTGCACCCCACATCTTTAAAATCAAATAAATTAAAATTTTTTTAAAGTGGGCAAAAGACATGAAAAGACATTTCTCTAAAGAAGACATACAGGTAGCTAACAGACACATGAAAAAGTGCTCAGCCTCACTAATCATCAGAGAAATGCAAATCAAAAGCACATTGAGATACCACCAAACCCCAGTAAGAATGTCCATCATTAATAAAACAAAAAACAACAGATGCTGGAAAGGGAACATTTCTACACTGCTTGTGGGTATGCAAACTAGTTCATCCTCTATGGAAAAAAGTGTGGTGATTCCTAAAAGAACTAGAAATTGACCTTCCATATGACCCAGCCATCCCCTTACTGGAAATATGCCCGGAGGAACTCAAATCATTCTACAAAAATGATACCTGCACATGCATTTTTATTGCACCACTATTCACAATAGCAAAAACATGGAATCAACCATGCTGCCCATCAAAACTGGACTGGATTAAAAAAATGTGGTATATGCACAATGGAATATTATGCCATAAATAAGGACAAACATGTGAACTTTGCAGCAACTTGGATGGATTTAGAGTCTATAATAGTCAGTGATCTACCTCAGAAACAAAGAACTGAGTACCACATGTTCTCACTCAAAAGTGGACCCTGACATTTACCATAAGACTCTAAGAAAGGGACTGGCCGTAGCGGAACACTGCCAGGGGAGGAACACTGCAGGACACACAACATCATTAAGGGTAACTGATCTCAAGCCAGGTGAAGTGAGGACCAAAGGGAGGCCTAAACTTTACCTGTATGATGACCACCTGTATACCTAATCTTGAATTGTACCCTACATTTTTAAAAGGAAAAAAAAAAAAAACATGGGAGGAGGAAATCAGTGAGGGTATAGGTGAAACACGTTTGACCACAGACTGTTAATTGGAAACTGAGGTCTGAGTACTAGGCATATCACTACGTGTGTTCTGTTTCCTCTGACATATGTTTGGAATGTTCCATGATTAATATTTGGGGAAGGAAACATATACTGAATTTAAAATAGCTACACAGCACCTATCGCATTGGAAGCACTCGAGGTTAGTTTTTCCCAGGATATTTATTTTCCTTTTAAGTAATGTTCATATGTGAGTATAATACATATAGTAATACATTAAATTATGCTAGATATTTATGGCACAAGCAACCATTATTACCATTATTATCTCATGTTCCATACAACTGAGTTATCCAGAGGTGAAAGTTATTGAGTTCAAGTCTGAGAAACTACCACATGCACTTGTCTGTGTAAAAAATATATATATATTTTAGAGATCACTTATTAAAACACTATAATGACATTTAATTGACCGATTTAATTATCTCTTTATAGTAAATTAACTGTATTATAAGCCGTCATAAGTCATGAGAAGTACAAATATTTTTGTTTGTTGTTCGATTGCACCACCAATTCCCTGTCTATCTTTCATTTATTCCATTCCAGCTGAAAATAAACAAGGTCAACCCCATGCAAAGTCCTAATATATTGCTGCTGGGGTATACGCCCAACTTCCTTTCTCCTTACCTGTTCTCCCAGTGTCCTGCATGACCATTTTTCTTTCAGACTCAAACACCCAACACCTGCCTACAGTCTTCAGTACCTTACGCTATCAAAAGACATCCAGGTGGTCTTATTTGTTGATTAGATACATCTTAATTGTACCACAAAACTTTCTTTAATCTGGTTTTTACCTTTTAAAGAAATTTTTTCTTTTAGTTTTGTAGAAAATAAAATTAAAGTACTTCTCTCCTTTTATCAGAGGGAGATTTGATGACCATAAACAATCTATTCAGGTCTGGAAACCTCCGTCCCAGGCAGCTAAGATGAAGTTCATCTCTAAGTCAATGTAAGTGATGAAAGTAAGTGCAATAAGTTGGCAATGGAGATTATTCTAGGCCAAGAGAGAGGCAGGCATAAGCAAACAGCTACAGGTGGCATGAAAGTGCATACCTTGTTTGGGGAGAATATAGTTAACGATTTGGGGGTTGGGGCATTTATGCTTTAAGCTGTAGTTCAGCAAACTAGAGCCAGAGGCCCCAGTTCCTCCTGTCACTGTCTTGGGACAACCAGTAAGCTAGGAACAGATGTTACATTCTTCAATACTTGAAAAAAAGTCATAAGAACAATAATATTAAGTGAGATGTGAGAATTTATGAAATACAAATTTCAGTGTCTATAAGTTGTACTGGAGCACAGCTATACTTATTCATTTATACCTGTTTTCTGTGGCTGTTTTGGTTCACAATTAAGTAATTGAAATAGAGACCACGTGACCCACAAGCCCTAAGATATTTACTATCTGGCCCTTTACAGAGAAAGTTTGATGACTTCTCCTTTAGTTAAAGGAGAACCAATAGAGGATTATAATGCAGAAAAATTATTATATTCATCTTTTAGAATAGGTCAAATAATATGAAGCGTTGAATTTCTGAATGCATACATTGCCAAAATGTCCTACAAGAAGTTAAATCGATGTATAGGGCAAAAGAATGATAGAAGACTGCCCAGTTTATTAATTGGGCTCTTGATTTCAGCAGGTCCCATCATTGAGTATACACTTCTTGTTTTTTATTTTCAACTTTAATGGATCCAAAAATAATGCTGCCTTGTTACTTTCATTAAATTCTTTACTTATCAGATTGAATATTTTTCCAATGTTTCATAGCAATTCTTTATTTACTGAATGTCTATATTTTTACCTGTAAATTCCAGCAAGCTTTTAAATGGATGTGTAAGAACTCTTTATAGATTACATTTAAGCATCAGCTGCAGGTTTGAGTAAGCAGGGTCAACCAAGGTATCCTGGAAAAAAAAGCCTCAATAGTGCGCCGTAGCAAGTCTGAAGGCTGCTTGCAGAATATCAGTTGGGTGGGTCATGCCCTCAATTATGCTGATACAAAGTGGTCATCTGTGAAGTTAGACTAAAACAGCCAATGCACATATGCATCTCTTTGACTCATTTTTCTTGAATTTTGTATATTAAGGGACTAGTTTGTTCTTGTTTCTTGTTTTACTGTTTGTTCATTTTCCTATTTGCTATTCCTTTGAACACAAAATGGGTTTCAAGAAATTCCAAGGCAGTAGAATCAGCAGCTTCTACCCTATCTTATCTGCCACTAACCATCTGTCTAGGCCTATTTAGATTCCTTGATCATGCTCGGTGCCTTACTCACCAGAAAAATTTTTTTTTCCTTAACACAGACCATAAGCACGACTATTTACCTTAACCTTCCCAGGCTAATTCCAAGGATATATCCCCACATTGAGTACTTGAAGACCACTTAGCTACTCAAAGACAGAGAGATTGGTACAGAAACATTTGGCAGGAAGTAAATGTAAACCTAGAAAACCTTCCAGTCACAGTAAAGACTTAACTCTGTCACAGGTCAAACGTGAAGTTCCTATTTTCAGACTTCTTGAAGAAGTAATAGAATGAGAGAGAATACTAGAACCGCCTTTTGTTCTTTTAACAATTCTCAAATGAAAATTATGATTAAAGTTATGAAAACTTTTATACCTACTTAAAAAACAGCAATGTGACATCCCCTTTCAGACCCCTAATCTTCAATCTCTTTATCCCAAATATTCAAATTTCATTAGAAAATAACAATTCCAAACTCCAAGATTCTTCAGTGACCAGGCACTTAAAATTATACTAGATAATAAAAAACTTAAACGTGGACGCTTTTTCCATTAAATTTTCTCAGCTTTTGTACCCTCTTTCATGGTTCATAATTTGAATCAATCATTTCTGTGGAAAAGCTAGCATTCCACCGAGATAAAAACTCATCTAATTTTTGTAACTAAGGACACTGAGGCAAGCACTTTACATTCAATAGAAGAAAAATTAAAAATTGTACAATATTCACTAGAAGCAACACAATGAAAAAGCAGCTGCATGAACTTAATCCTCCTTTTCCAGAAAGAAGTAAGGACAATTGGGGTTTAGAAATAGGAATCAGGAGGTAGCAAAGTCAAGTCAAGTTTACAACTGCAACAGTTTTTAAGGGAACTCAAAAGTCGTTGATACAGAAGATGATTGCTGATATGGTCCTCCTCGTCCAGGATGGAAATCAAAAGCGCAGTTTACCATGGGTCTCTCCAATGACACAATCTTCTCTGCTGTACCTATCCCCACTCACATCCATACGCAAGTGTGTCTCAGCTCCCAACCCAGCCAGGTTTCATGGTGGGATGAAAATGTTGTTCCCGACCCGCTGTTCTTCAGGAATAGCGAGAAGCCCCAAATCTCGCTTTTCTCATTGCCCCAGACCAACGCCTGGCTTCTTTTCTTACTCCCAGAGCACTGTAAGTCTGTGGCAAGGTGAGACTGGAGAGCACTTGCTACTGGATCCCAAGCAGAGTTTTTGGTGGGAGCTCTCAACTGTTCCAAGAGTTCCCGGGGCAGTCAATGAGGGTGTGACCCAACATGACTTTCTTAAACCATCTCAAGAGGTAGCACCTGCTCATTCCCTGCTAAGACTGTTATTAGCAGGGGCTTATTCCAAGCACTTGCTCAAAGCTCTGGGAAATGGAGTATTTCTGTGTCAGTCTTCTAACTTCGGCACTTTCTGCTTCCATTTTGTGGTTCTTTGGGGTAAGATACATTTCACTCATCTTCTATTGAGTGAAACACTTAGGTTTTTAAGCAGCAGCAATATAGAGTTCATCACCCACATCTTTTAGGATGGAACGCTGTATTCTAGCCCTTTGTCACTCAAAAGATAGTCTAAGGACCAGCAGCATTGGGATTACCTGGGGGTGGAAGAGAAATGCAGGTCTCACCCCCCACCTCAGGCCTACTAAATCAGGCTGTATTTTCTCAAGAATTCCAGGTGACTCATTAAAGCTTAAGAAGCACAACAAATGAATTTTTTGTGTTTGTCCTACTCATTCACATATGAGACAAAGAGGCATAAATCCAAACCCCTTTTGGGGAATACTGCTTGCTTTTATCCAGTACATTTCCAAGGGAGATGCGCAGCAAAATATTCTGACATGCATGGGTTATACCCAAGTGAAGCATCCCTTGCAGTTGACGAATGTCTTTCTGTGCAAACATGGAAAGCAATGGCATTTGATGTGAGCTAATTTAATTTGCAAATCATATGTCGTGTTTATGCAAATCATGACAAGTAGCTCCCCTTGTCTTCTCCACCAAAACCCACACTTTATGTCACACATTATTTCTGTCCCAAATTCATGACACTGTTCCTAGTAACACTTTCATGAAATTGTTTCTAGTGAGAGAAAGACAACCTAAAAGTGATTTTTAATAATCGTTATGAGTTATCTGTAACATTAAAATAGATCATCAATAAAAACCAGAAATGTTGCATCTGTGACTCTTACCTTGATATCTCTCACTGGTATTGTCTATGATAAGAATAATCCGACATATAAATATCTCGGTTTCATCTCCACTAGGCATCTTTAGTGAAAGAGTCTAAAAAGCTGAATGTTTAACAAGCACCAGCATGAATCTTAGCAACAAGGAATTTTGAAAAACTTGGCAAGTTGTTCTACACATGGGAAGGTATCAGATTCACCAGGATGCACTCTTGTTTAAAAAAGAAAACAAACAGGTTTCTGGATCCCAGCTCGAGGGCCTCATTCAGTAGATTGACAGAGGAGCACAAGATCTGCCTAATAGATGCTAAATAAAATATTCCAAGAACCACTGCCCCGAAAAGCATTGCATGGCGGCATCACCCCGTTGCAGATTTGTCCCCATCCCTGACTCTGGGCCCAAAGTTGCTCCCAGGTCATAGTCTACTGGATCACATTTCTCATGGTTATGGTTCAGACCTTTACGGTCCAATTTAACACAAAATGTGTTCTTGCCTCAATGACGTTACTGACTAGTTCCCTGTAATTTTCCTATCAACAACTGAACTCCCTTCCACTCCTTGAGTTCCTCAGTAGTTAAAGTTCCTGTCCTCAAAGCCCAAATTACCCTTGATAAGGTCATGGAAAAATTCTTCAGGCTCTATCCAATGCCAGCTTCTTGAGCAGAACTTTACTATCTACCTGCTGTCTGCCTTGGAGATCCTTGTCCATTGCTTTTCTTGGTTTGATGGGTCACAGGTTTTCGCATTTATTTTTAGTCATGAAACTTTTTCAAAAAACCCTTACATAGAACTCCAATGAAATACAAACCAAGCAAAACTGCTTTGAGATGGTGGGAGAAAAGAGTGCGGGCAGGACCTCATTAGGCACTCTCCAGTGCACACATGTGTGCACACACATGCACTTTACACACTCGTTCACTCATTTGCACACACAAAACTATTTGCTCACATGTACGCACATTGGCATTCAATCACATTAACACACACACATTAACACACACACACATCTGCATGCTCTCCCGCATTTATACACATATATCCACAGGTACACATACCTCATTCACTCACATTTATACCCACACACACTCACACATACTGGGCCCCGAGGCAGTTCTGCAGAACTTTTTGGATCCATAGAACACCATGTGAAAATCTCTACTCTGTTTCATGGATTCAGTTTTTTAGCTAGAGTATGGTTGAACAACCTGCTTAAACTTGAATGCTTGCCTTTAAATCTACTTTTTAAAGTGCAAGTTTAAATGTCTCTTCTTAGGAAAAAAAACTAATTAAATTCACTCCCGTGTTCACACTTCCAATTCTACTTTACTCTATGGATTTGGTAAAAATTCCCATCCTAACGTTTCCTAGTCAGACTTATTCAACCACTTATCAAGCTTGGGTTGCTATGTGCTTATAAATATTCTCAGGAAAAATAAATTAGTAAATGAGAATAGGAATCATATGTACAACTGAAATATCTAGGTATTTAATTTTGGGGGTCCTGTTGTAAATTATACTGTTTTTAAATTAAAATTTCTAAGAATTCAATGTTAGCATATTGAAACACAATTGATTTTTACATATCAACTTTGTATCCTGGAATCTTGCCAGACTCATTTAAATGCTATTTTTTTTCTTTCAATCTGCATGCCTTTTATTTCTTTGGCTTACATAATTGTACTGACTAGGACCTCCTCTGTGAGGATTAGGAATTGTGAGGGCAGATATCTTTGCCTTGTTCCCAATCTTTGAAGGAGAGCATTCTATCATCATTAAATATGTTGTAAGAGATAGGCCTTTTTGGAGATGCTTTTTGTCTTGTATAAGAAAGTTTCATTCTACCCCTGGTTTGAATAAGAGTTTTTATCATGAACAGATGTCAAATATTATCCTGAAGATCATATGGTTTTTCCTTATTCAGTCTGTTGATATGGTGAATTTCATTGATTGATTATTTGCAAATTGAACCAACCTACATATCTGGTATGAACTCCACTAGGTCTCGATATATTATCCTTTTTATATAGTGCTAGATTCAATTTCTAATATTTTCTTTCATTCTGTCTTTTCTGAGCTTGTGTAGAACTGGCATTTATTTTTGTCTTTAATCATTGTTAGAACTTACAAGTGAAGACATTGGAGCCAGGAATTTTCTTCATGAGAAATAATTATTAATTCAATTACTTTTACTTGTTATAGGTATATTCATATTTTTATCTTCTTCTGGAGTCAGTAACAAAAATTGTGTCTTTTTAATCATTGGTCAATTTCAATTAAATTGTCAACTTTTTAAATTTAGTATGTACTAAACTGCTAATCAATCTGTTTAGGCTGATCTGATCTCATTGACTCTGTAAAAGATTGCTCTATTACAATACTCTCAATTTTCCTTTAGAAAAGATGTATAATCCATATATTCCATCATTGCATTTCAGTATCGACTCAATTCATGAAAACCATATTTTCCTTCCTTAAAAAATTCACTTATGATAGAAGAAATATGCGTTTGCTATAGAAAATATAGACAATGACTTTAAAGAAATTTTACTCATGGATAAATACTAGATATTCTTCAGTGCATATTCTCCCAGTATTTTTTCTCATGAAACATATTTTTCACTAAAATCATATCAAAATGAGCTAAACGTGTTGTCGGATGGTGACTTAGTCTCCTATTGCTGCTGCGACAAATTATCGCAAACTTTGTGGTTTAAAACAAAGACAAGTTTGTAATTTTATAGTTCTGGAAGTCAGAAGTCCCAGATGAGTTTCACTGGGCCAAAATTAAGTTGTGGGCAGGCCCACGGTCCCTGGGGAGGCTCTTGGAAAGGCTCTGCTTTGTTGCTTTTTCCATTTTCCAGAGGCTGCGTGGTTTCCTTGGCCCATGGCTCCCTCCTCTATCTGCTAAATGAGTCGATTTTAGCTATTCTTGCCACACACAGGGTAACTATGAGATGATAGATATGCTAATTTGTTTTATCACAACAACCACTTTACTACCCATATGGGTCCCGTAAGATCATGTTATGGGTCACTGCATTGCTAGACTTTGGGGTGGCCATGTGCTCTTTTGAGCTATGGCTGTCCCCATGGTCCCTGGATTTGGCCCTCTCTCCCACCTTGGGGAGGTGAATCTTTTCTCTCTCTCTCTCTCTAATTTACTTTTAAATAAACTATATTTTCTAATCTAAAAAAAAAGATCATGCTATGTACCTTAAATATACAAAATGGAATTTATTTGGAAAAAAATCAAGTATTTGGCATTGAGTTTTTCATATTATTTCTTGATACTTATTTTAATTTCTACAAAGTTAGTAGTATATAGCCTTTTTCATTCCTGACTTTTATTATATATATCTTTTCTCTTTTATGCGAGTTATTTTAGCTAAGTGTTTGTCAGTTTGCTGATTACTTCAAAAAATCAACCTTTGGTTTTATTGATAATTTTTCCATTGCTTTTCAGTTTTCTATTTGACTGATTTTTACTTCAATCATTATTGTCTTTTTTCTTTAATGAAATTTTACTCATGAGTAAATACTAGATAATCGTCAATGCATATTCTCCCAGTATTTTTTCTCATGAAACATATTTTTCACTAAAATAATATCAAAATGAACAAAACGTGTTGTTGGATGGTGACTTAGTTTGCTCTTCTAATTTTATAAAGTAGAAATTCAGGTTATTGATTTGAGATCTTCCTTCTTTTCAAATAAAGGCATTTAGTATTATAAATTTCTCTCTAAACCATGCTGCAGTTCACAAGTTTTGATAGGCTGTGTTTTTCTTTTCATTCTATCCATAATACTTTCTCATTATTTTTGTAAATTATTCATTGACTTATAGTTATCTAGAAGTGTCTTTTCAGATTTCCAAATATTTTTGGAATTTTCAAGTACTTTTCTGTCGTTAATTTCTAGGTTAGGTTCCATTATGATTAGAGAACACACCTTTTGATTAATTTCAACTGTTTAAAATGTGTTAAGACATGTCTTATGGTCCCTCTTGGTCTAGCTTGGTGACTGCTTCATATGTACTTGGAAAAAGCATGTTGCCTGCTGTTGGTGGATGGAATCTTAGGTAAACATTAGCTATGTTAATTAATAGGTTGCTCTGGAGTTCTGTACAATTACCGGTTTTCTGTCTACTTGTTCTAGCAACTACTGGGAAAAGAATATCGTATGTATGTTTCTTTCCTTTTGCTTCTGAGCAATCTATGTCTTTATAGTTAAAGTGTAGGCATCATATACTTGGGATTGTTTCTTTTTAAATTCAACTCAACAATATGCTAATTAGTTTGGTTAGATCATTTGCATTTGATATAATGATTGATAAGGCTGAACTTAGGTCTAAATGTTACTATTTGTTTTCTCTGGCGTTTATGAGTTTTTTCCCTCAGTTTACCTTTTCTACCTTTCAAATAATTATTTAAATTTTAATATTCTCTTTTAGTTTATCTACTAGCTTTTTTTTCTATCTCTTTATCGTGTGGTTGCTTTAAGTATTATCATACATATCAAACCTTTCATGATCTAATTAGCTATTATTTTAACATTTCAAATAAAATATAGAAGTCTTTCTAATATATAGATGTCTTTATCCTCTTCCTTTAGGTTATATTGATATATGTCAAATGTAGTATATCTGCACACATGGAAAACCTCATCAGAAAATATTATAATTTTTGTTTTCAACTGTAACACATCTTTTTTTTTTTTTTTTTTGAGTCGGAGTCTCGCTGTCGTCCAGACTGGAGTGCAGTGGCCGCTCCTGGCCACCGCAACCTCGACCTGCTGGGCTCCGGCGATCCTTCCGCCTCAGCCTTCCGAGGAGCCGGGCTACCATGCCCGGCTAATTTTGTGATTTATTGTAGAGACGAGGTCTCGCCAAGTTGCCCAGGCGGGTCTCGAATCCGCGGGCTCAGGCAATCCATTCACCTCAGCCTCCCAAAGCGCTGGGATTATAGGCTGAGCCACCGAGCCCAGCTTGCTTCCTTTCATTCTAAAAGATTTTACTTAGCATTTGTTTTACAGCAGATTTATTGGTGATGCATTTTCTTTCATCTGCGATGTTTATTTTGCCTTCATTTCTAAAGGATAGTTTCCCTGATTATAGAATTATGAATTGACAGAATTTAGGTTGTTTTCTGGTTTTTGTTTTCTTTTTAGCACTATGAAGATATATTTCACTGTCTTCTGGTCTCATTGATTTTTGTTCATTCAGCTTGCATTTTCTCTTATATATAAAGTATCTTTTCTTATTAGATTCTTTCAACATTTTTTGTTCTTTTTTTCATTATCTGGGCATAGATTCCTTTACATTAATACTGTCTGGGCATAGATTCCTTTACATTAATACTGTTTGGGGTTTGCTGAGCTTCTTCAATCCATAAACTTGTATCCTCTACCATGTTTGTACAGTTTGGGGCCATTATCATTCCCTTGTGTGTATTTTTTCTATCAATCTTTTCCCCATCTTTCTGAAACTCCAGTGAACTTTACATTAGAACTTTTGATATTATCCTAAAGGTCCCAGAGGCTCTGTTCATTTTTCCTCCAGCATTTTTCTCCTTGTCCTTCACACTGAATAATTCCTACAAATCTAGATTTAAGCTCACTGACTCTTTTCTTTCTCATGTCCATTCTAGTACCAAGTGTATCCACTGACTTTTTCAGTTCAGATATTGTTTTGTCTTTATAAAATTTCCATCTGCTTTTCAATCATTTCTATTTATCTGATGATAATTTATTTCTATTCATTTCAAATATTTTTATCAATACTTTGATGTTTCCAACATCTACTCAAGCTAGAAATTTCATCTGCTAGTAACTACTGCCTTTTCTCTTGAGAATTAGTCATGTTTTCTGCTTCTTTCTATATGGACTAACTTTGGGTTATATCCTGGGCATTTGACTATTATGTCATATGTCCTGTTAAAAATCTATCAGGCTATGTTAATTTGCTTGTTTTAGCAAACAATCAATAGACATAAAACACATTTGGTTTACTTTTTGGGTTTAGTGATCCTAACTCCCTTCTGTTTTCAAAGGCTGTGCTAGGCTGCTTTGCACCTGTCCAATAAATGCACCACTCAGGGGTTAACCTGAAACTCGGGCAAAGGTTTATATCTCAGCTCAGGTACAAAGATTTTGCTTTGTTTGTTAGGGTCTGTCAAACAAATGTGCCACTCAGAGGTGAGCCTTGAACTTGTTTGGGCCCAGACACAGAATTAGGGGTTCTCTTCTCTAGCTATCTCCTATCTGTAAAAACCCCATAATCTCACACACTCATAGGCCTCTTTTTCTGGGTGTTCTGGCCAGAAAGACAGGACCTCTCTCGGAGTTTTAGCTGCCTGTACTGACAAAGTTATGCTTCTCTGGGACTGAGGCCTGACATCAGGGCAAAACAAGAGAGAAAAAGAAGAAAGAAATAAAACAAGGATACTCTCACCTGATTTAGGTCACAGGAACACCTTTTTCTACTCATGTGTGGTAGGTGAATGGGGTTGCTATTGGAGTTTGTGCCTCCCATGCCACCCACTGTGCCATTCAGGGCCATCAAAGTGAAGAAGAACAATAACAAACCCGGCTGGTGGCCCAGCCTGTCATCCCACGCCCTTGGGAGGCTTAGGTGAGTGGATCGCCTGAGCCCGCGGGTTTGAGCCCGCCTGGGTAATTTGGCAAAACCTCATCTCTACAACAAAATCAAAATGAGCCAGACGTGGTAGCGCGCACCTGTAGTTCCAGCTACTTGGAAGACTGAGGCAGAAGGATCGCCGGAGCCCAGCAGGTCAAGGCTGC
>NW_007232859.1:0-18619 GCF_000164805.1 Carlito syrichta
ACTGGGAAACTATGGGGGGGAGAGGGATGGGATTAACAGTAGCAAATATCTGTCTGGGGATGGGGAAACACCTCTTATCAACAAGGTGCCTGAATGAAAGATAATTGTACACCTAACCCTTAACTGTACCCCACAAAACCATAATAAAAAATGTTGATTAAAAAACAAAAACAAAAACAAAAAAATAAAATAAAATCCAACAGATGCATTAAAAAAAAAGAAAAAAGAAAATATACCCCCTCCAGACTAGTCCTTCAGAAGATGCTTAAGAAAGTACTGAATGCAGGAAAAAAAAAAGAAAGAAAAGGAAAGAAAGAACAGTCATACCCATCACAAAAGTATAGGCAAGCACAGAGTTAACAAAGCACTCACAAAATGAAAAGACACACATAATGTATAAATAAAAAAGTAAAAAGGAAGCAAGGAGCCTCTTAAGAGCCCTATGACAGGGATAAACTCTCACATTTCAATAATCAATTTGAACATGAATGTACTAAATGTGCCACTGACACATAGTGGCAAACTGGATAAAAAAGCATGAGCTAACATTCTCCTGCCTCTAGGAAACTCATTTCACTGCAAAGGACACTCACAGGCTCATAGTTGGAGACTGGAAAATGATCTTTCAGGCAAATGGAAAAAAGAAGAGGGCAGGTGTAGCTTCTCTGGTATCAGACAAAGCAGTTTTCAAAACATCAAAAGTTAAAAAGACATGGAAAGACACTATATAATGATAAAGGACTCAATCCATGAGCAGAAAATATCCATTTTAAACATATATGCACCCAACACAGGAGCACTAGGCTTTATAAAATGACCTATATATAATTAATGTTTTCAATAAACACACAGAATAGAAATTCATAGTATCAAGAGAGCTTTGTCTCATATCTACTTGGTTGTAGTTTTCCTTACTAGCGGTGTTTAAAATTATATCTTATAGTTGAGAGCTTTTTAGATGTGATAGCAATAGTATCATTATCCTTATTTTTTATAAGTGATTAAGCTGTGCTGCCATAAGTAATAGAACTAGGATTTAAGCTCAGTCTGCATATAGAATGTGAAATCCTCAAGCTCTATTTTTCTCCAATGAAGTGATTATAAAAAAGTAATAATAATTTTGTATCTAATCCTGACTTTCACCCCACATCTTTATAATAAAATAAAGTTTAGAAATTATATCATTTGCCGGGCTTGGTGGCTCAGCCTGTAATCCTGTGCCTTTGGGAGGCTGAGGTGAGTGGATTGCCTGAGCCTGTGGGTTCAAGACCCACCTGGGCAGCAAGATCTCATCTCTAAATAAATTATATCCTTTATAATAAAATTGCTTCTAGAAGTTTCAAAATTCCATTCTTCACTTTTCTGAGCTTCTGCCCCGGACCACACTAGGCACTTCTGCCTCTCTAAAGAGGCTGAGAAAGAAAGATCTTTCTTTTTCTCCTCATTTCAGCCTTATTTCCTTCCTCAAGCTCCCTGAAGTAAGTTTGGTCAGAGGATCCAAGTTTGGACAGAAGTTAAAGAAAGCTCATTTCTGCATCAGGACCAAGCCATACTCTCATCCAGAACTTCTGTGACTCATGCAAGCACTCTATTTTAATTTCCCTCTGATTGCTGTGCAGAAATGCCACTTGTGGTTGCATAGGTTGTGTCTATTCTTTTTTTTTTCGAGTTGGAGTCTCACTCTGTTGCCCAGACTGGAGTACAGTGGTCGCTCCCGGCCACCGCAGCCTCGACCTGCTGGGTTCTGGCGATCCTTCCACCTCAGCCTTCCAAGTAGCTGGAATTACAGGCACGCGCTACCACTCCCAGCTAATTTTTTGATTTATTAGAGATGAAGTCTCGCCTGCCCAGGTGGGTCTCGAACCCGCGGTGTCTATTCTTAATTGGTTCTGCTTTTTTATTTTCAGTCAGCTCAGAATCTACAGAAGAATGTAGATAAAGTATTAACTCCCTCTAATCTTCCAAAATATTTGTCTTTGTAAGTCTATACCAGAAGAAAAAACATATTTCAATTTAAGTTCATTCTACACAGGAAGAAAGTAAAACAAACTTCATGCTATGTTATTCTTATGAAAAGACTTACCAAAAACATGTTAAAATAAAAACTGTGCTTTGATATCTTTATAGTATATACATAATGGATATTAGAAATAATGTCACCTTTTTTGAATTTTCGAAAGCAGGTACAAAATCAAGTTTTGTATCTACACAATTTTCTTATTTCAATGTAATATGGAGATATGATTTTACACAGGCATATGGTTAAAAAAAGAGGCATAGAAATTGCATATTTTGTTCCTATCAAGTATGTTGTATTAGAATAATCTAAAACTCAACAATTTTCTTTTTCTTGAATGGCATTGCTCCTAATTTTTTTAAAAAGAAGACTATAATTTTGTTTCATTTTTTGTTTGTTTTTTTTACTTTTGAGTATCTCTTTTTCTTTTATCTTTCAAAAACAATTTGAGAATCATGATATTCTGCTTTTTATTTTTTTAAATGACCTTTACTTACCTCCATGACTATGAAGTAATGAGATTTTTAGAAATGCTTATTATACAAAAAGCAATCTTATTACAACTACCAGTTGAAATTAAAGGAGGCTGGAGGCCTGAATAGCAGGAGAGGGGTTGCTGGCTGCCGTGTGGCTGAGTGTGCTTCAGGGACCATGTGTTGCTATGTATGCCTGAAGTACTTGAAATGCAAATTTGGGGAGACTTTGCCATCTAAATGCTTGACTGGATTAAGCGCCTAATTAGGATGGTTTTTCAACATGTTGGAGTAAGCATGCAATCGGTACTTTGGTCTGGGAAGCCATATGGTTCGTCTCGAAGTATCGTACGGAAAATTGGTACTAATTTGTCTCTGATTCAGTGTCCAAGAGTTCAGTTTCAGTTTACCAGCTAGGCAACAGAACGGAGCCCCAGCTACCCAGGAGAGGATGCAGTGGCGTCTTTTGCTGATGTTGGATGGGCAGCCACAGAAGAAGGAGAGTGTTCAACAAGATTGAGAACAAAGGTCAGGTCAAGGTTACCCCTTGAGAATGACCTTCCTTTCTTTGAGAAGCCCCTAAGTAGACAGATTTCCTTACCAGACTTGTCTCAAGAAGAGCCTCAGCTGAAGACTACAGTGCTGGCAAATGAGGAAGCCCTGCAGAAGATCAGTGCTCTTGAAAATGAACCTGCTGCTCTTAGAGCTTAGATTGCCAAAATTGTGACCCCGCAAGAGCAGCAAAATTTCATTGCAGGTGACTTCAACTCTGCCATATCTGTTACCACACCATCACCCCCTCAGCCTCCCCCACCACCCCTGCTCCCCCTCCACCAGGGCTTCACCAAAGTAAATATGCTATTGATCTGATTAAAGAACGGAGAGAGAAAAAAGCCAGTGCTGGAAAGACTTTGGTTAAGAACAATCCAAAGAAGCCTGACATGCCAAATATGCTAGAGAGCCTTAAAGGTATGAACAGTGTAAAACTTCGATCAGTAAAGAGGTCAGAACAAGATGTAAAACCCAAGCCAGTGGATGCTACTGACCCTGCTGCCCTCATAGCAGAGGCTCTGAAAAAGAAATTTGCTTATCCATATCGAAGTGATAGCCAAGATGAAGTTGAAAAAGGAGTTCCAAAGTCTGAATCAGAGGCTACCTCAGAGACAGTGTTGTTTGGGCCACACATGTTGAAGACAACAGGAAAAATGAAGGCTTTAATTGAAAATGTATCAAACTCCTAACAGACAATGAGCTGCAAAAGACTATCCTGGTTTTGTTGTTGGTTTGTGAGGGCTAAGTTTAGCTAGTAGAAAACAACACTTCTTAGGAAATACCAGACTTTAGTATTCAGTGGTCTCCTTTTTAGCCTAATTAGAGGATTAATGAAAGCACATAAGTCTGATCTTGCTTTTATGAGATGGTCAGTTTGGGAGCTCTTTATCACATACATGTATTCTGACATGTTTTTAATGTGCAGCCAGGGTGCTCAGGTTTCCAGTCTTAAAAACATACAGATTTCAGAGCATAGAACATTTGTGGATATTACTGCACATTTTAAATTCTTAACACTAATTTATTTGTACAAATGTTTTATATGCATCTATTTGGGTAAAAACAGTTGATGTAAAAATTAGTAATAAATGATGGCAATGAGGGTAGTTTTATCTTCGTTTCCAGTGATCATTTAGTATTCATCGATGGAACAGCTGGCATAACATAAGTTGTTGGAGTGAAATATTTGCCATTGGAATCTTCTTGCCTTGAGCACAACTTACATCTTAGATTCTCTCTCACATTTTCTGGGAACCGGGATTTGAGTAGGAACTGGTTACGTGACTTCAGTATAGAGAGACTAGTTTCAACATAATTTCTCTTAGTAATATGAGAGCTAAAAAAGGAACACATTAATTCCAAATTAATTTGTTCAACAAACATTTATTGATCCCTAATTTACACGAGCCCTATGCTGAGCATAGGAACCAAGTAACTAGCTGATCATAACTTGATTTCCCAGGAAGAGTTGTCAAAGGGAGAGAATAATTGATAGTTATATTTCTCATTGTAAATTAAAATATTGACACTTGTTTGAAAAAGATAGCTATTATTGGGAGTTTGGTTAATGTGAGTTTGCCATGAGATAGTTCCACTCTCTATGTGCCGACAAACTGGGTCTGTGAGCTTTTAAGAATCCTTATCAGACTCTTGGGACACATCATATCTGCAGAGGTGATGCTACCTCCTATGAGTGACAAATTGACCTTCCCGAGGTAACACCCAACTCTGCTCCCCTCAGACCCACAGTGTCCAATATGGTAGCCACTAGCCACATGTGGATATTGAGCCCTGAAATGTGGCTAGTCTGGATTGAAATATCTATTAAGTATATAGTACATCTCAGATTTCAAAGACTTATTACCAAAAAAAAGAATGTAAAACATCTCAATAATAACTTTTACATCAACATTTTGAAATGATAGACTATTTTGGGATAAATACAATGTTATTAAAAAAAGAAATTAAAGGAAAAAGTACAGACACATAGAAACGCCAACTTGATGGTGTGCATGAAGGCCACAAAAAGTTGGCCATGGGACCTTTGGATCCCAGATGGAGAGACCCATATATTTGTGGGGACCTGCCCTACAGTTCTTCATTTCTTCCTCTTCAGTTGTCCCAATTGTGACTCACAATTGATTAATAGAGAATAATATTTTTTATTGTTATGAATTATGCATCTATCACTTATTAAATGTCATTTATTAATGGCAGATTCTTAGTTCATACTAAGAAAAAATACTTTTCCTCATTATTTTAAAAATAAATTTTAGGAGGAAACAATGCCAGTGTAGTTTTTGTTCATTTTTCTTTTGTTTTAATCTCAGAAAACATTCAACATACTTTTATAAAAATAAATATTAAACACAGAATATCACTTGGGAAATACCACTACAGAAAAAAATGCATGGGTGAGAAGTGGAAGACTTTTCTGAGCCCATGTATACTTTTGATGAAATCTACAGCGCATTTGCAAGTGATTTATTAACAGTGAAGTCAGGGCCTTTGTTAGAGAGCCACAGAGATAGGAACATTTGATAAAAGCTAAAGGGAAGAGTTGCTTGACCAATGTTCACATTTATAGAAGTAAAACAACTTTCTTAACTGCTGCTTAACTCTGTCTTAAAAAAATTATTACATATATTTTAAAATTTAACTGAAATGGCACATTTGGAAAATTTTGTATCCTCTTTCTTAAAAAAACTCACCCTGTTTAGCAATGTTGTAAACCAAGTTTATAAAGAAAGGATGTGACTTTTCAATAGTGCAAAACACTATGATCTTTAAAAGAAAAATGGACATAATCTAGTGTGCTCTTGATTGTTGGTCCATCCTCCAGACCATGCAGTTTGGGATTAACAGAATTCCATCTTCAGTGACACTTCCTTTTATTTATCCAGGGTTGTGATGAAGCTTCAAAGCTCTTCAAAGCACACGTTTATATTGCAGGCTTGTGACTTTTTAATTTATGGTGGGTATTGTATATTGGTTATCAAGTGGTTTGAGAAATATCTGGCTCAGAAAAAGAGTGAGATAAGATGTTTGGCTTTTGCAACTCTGTAAGAACTTTAAATATCTCTTTGTTTTTCAGTACAATAAATATGTCTGTGATTTTCAACATGGACATCCATCTGAGTTATCAGTCTTATCCCTCCTCTCTAATAAATTTGAATCCATATTTGACAGATTGGCACGTTTGCACTTCAAGAAATGGTTTTATTATCTTACTAGAGATATATGTGCACATTTGATGAAAAATTTGCATTTGACTAAATCATAAGGAAGATATATATGGGTGGTGTATATTACTTTGCTGATAAAAAAAGGACATTAATTATCCAATGGTCAAGGGATTCATCACTCATCATTATTTAGCATGTTGCATTTAACTTCAGGGATTATCTAGAGAGTTTAGTGGATCTGATTGAGAAGACAGTATTGCACAGGAAGAATGCTGATCATCAACATTCTATCAGTACCACACATTAACGTAGCCCATTTCTGGCTCTTTCTGGAAGATGGTGAAGATACTGTCCTCTTTCCAGGAGTTTTATCCATCCTGGGAAGCTTATCTTAGAAGAATGTTCTCTGAGCAAGTGGTATAATTTGTACTAGCTCTGTAGAGAAAGCACTTTAGCTAGACAAAGTCGCTCTAATATCCACTTTGGAAGAAGACAAGATTCAAATAGATATGAGCTACATGATTCTGTCAACAATTCTAATAATGTCTTGAATATTTTATAATTTATTACTCCCAGCTGTTAAAATCAAGGCTTGCTTTCAAAGGTTTATGGTAGAGAAACTAAGATTTCCTTTAACTAAGCACTTCTTTTTATCATGTGTCAATTATTAACTCTCTTCTGTTAATAGGCAATTATTTCACATTAACTGTCTATATTTGTCATTCTATTCAGAATTGGTCCAAAATGCAATGTAATTGCTTCAAAAATGTCTTGAAATTGGAAGTTTCTTTGAAATTGGCATGATTTAACTCTACTTGCTTGTTTGTTTCATTAATATATTGGTCCCAACAGGCTGATAGTGGACTTTTCAAAAAATGCTTACCATACTTTTTCTTTCTGCCAGAAAAATTTAATGTATACTATTTGTTGTCAGCTACAGAGCTCATTTCTTCTACCACCAATATCCAAATGCAACTATTTTATGACCTGGTAAAGTGATATGTCTTTTCATCATGAAGAGAATTCCTATATTCTCAGTAACTTAGTTTTAATATGCAAAAGTTGTCCTTGGAAATGCACTAGAGACCCTAAAATGAAGGCTGTATTCCGGAGAAAAGCCTCACATGTGGATCATATGAGCCATCATGGGAGATTTTTCACCAAGGCAATAACATTTTTGGTGTCCCCTTGGAGTTCTAGCAACAATTTTGATTTGCCTACCAACGGACAATGTAACCAGAACTGACTGACTTAATTCTTGGCAAGGATAACTCACATCTAAAGGGCCCTTACAAAGTCTCCCATCTCTTTTCCTGGACCCAGATTTTGATTTATTAGATGATAGTTCTTTACTACTGACCATGCATAGATATAATTTTTCACTATACTTGAAATGTATTGACTTCTTCTGAAGATGTTCTGTTCATTACTAATCACAGTTTGCAGCTATTGTGTTTTCCCCTCCACCACCAATAGGGAAAACATTTGGAAAAGAAGCAGCATCAATTCTTGCCACAGTTCAAAATAAGAGGTTGAATATGGCTTTACACTGATCATTGAGAAATACATTGATCATTGAGAAAACCACTATACCAATCTATTTATATTTGATACTATATTTGGGATAAATCCTATAGTGCAAAACAAGAAAGGGGGAATCATTATACATATTCTATGTATATATGTACTTCTTTTTTGTTGTGTTGGAGTCTCACTCCTTCTCCCAGGCTGAAGTGCAGTGGCATGAATGCTCATGGCCACCCCAGTGTTGACCTTCTGGGTTCCAGCGAACCTTTTGCCTCAGCCTTCTGAGTAGCCAGAACTACAGACTCGCGCTACCACGGCAGGCTATTTTTTATTTTATTGTAGAGACGAGGTGTCGCCAGGTTGCCCAGGCTGGTCTCGAACCTGCAGCCTCAGGCAATCCACTCGCCTCGGCTTCCCAAAGTGCCGGGATTACAGGCTGAGCCACCAAGCCCAGTCTATATATACTTCTGTATAATAAGTTAATAATAATTAAGTTGCATAGGTACTGAGAATGTGTTTAGGTCTAAAACAGTAATGGCGATTCCTCAAAAAACTAAAAATTGAATTGCCATTTAACTGAGCAATCCCACTACTAGGGATCTACATAAAAGAAAAGAAATCACTGT
Organism: Carlito syrichta; assembly: GCF_000164805.1. Taxonomy (NCBI): domain Eukaryota; kingdom Metazoa; phylum Chordata; class Mammalia; order Primates; family Tarsiidae; genus Carlito; species Carlito syrichta. The sequence continues at coordinate 8,381 of NW_007232859.1, forward strand.
ATGAAAAAAGATACCTATATTCGTATGTTCAGTGTAGCATTATTCACAATAGCAAAATTATGGAATCAACCTAAGTGCCCATCAGTGATTGACTGGATTAAAAAAATGTGGTATGTATACACCATGAAATACTACACAGCCGTAAAACAGAATGAAATCATGGCCTTTGTAGCAACATGGGTTGAATTGATGGATCACCAGCCTAAGTGAACTAACTCAGAAAACCAAACACCACATGCTTTCGCCTATGTGTGGGAGCTAAATGACCAAAGATGAAAATAATAGACACTGGGGACACTAATGAGAGGGAATGTTGGGAGGAGACTTAGGGTTCAGAAACTACCTATTAGGTACAATGTTCACTATATGGGGAATGAGCCACTTGAGATTCAATCTTCACCACAATGCAATATGTTCATGCAGCAAATATGCACTTGAACCTTCTCAATCTAAATTAAAAATAATTTTAAAAAAAGAATTGGCACATGTATGCTGTAATCTGGGCCAAAGTTTGTGAGTGGTTTAGATGAGTCCACAAAGAGACAACTGACCTCTTGCCATACAGATGAATTTCTAGAGGTCATTTATAAGAAGGAAGAGGCAAATCCTTGGGAGACAAAGTTCCAGGAGAAAAAAAAAATCACTTGTGTTAATTTAAAGCGAGTGGAACATAAGAGAAGCAGAGCATCAACGTATACATGGTTTGACAGACAAATAGTTTGTCTCTATTTGGAGGAATTATATTTAAATTAAATTTAGTCGTTTAGGTTAGAGCCTTTTATTATTGCTGCTGCTATTATAAGACCTAATTTCTTTTCTTTTTTTTTTTTTGAGTTGGAATCTCACTCTGTCGCCCAGACTGGAGTGCAGTGGCCGCTCCCGGTCACCGCAGCCTCGACCTGCTGGGCTCTGGCGATCCTTCCGCCTCAGCCTTCCGAGTAGCTGAAACTACAGGTGCATGCTACCATGCCTGGCTAATTTTTTGATTTATTGTAGAGATGAGGTCTTGCTGCCCATGTGGGTCTCGAACTCGCGGGTTCAGGCAATCCATTAAGACCTAATTTCATATAGTTAGAAAGGTTGGCTGCATATGTCTCTTGTATAGTCATTAATAACTGCACTGGGGACGTTGCAGCTCAGACCTCATAAATAAATTTGACTGTTGGGACAGGCAGCATATGGCAATCTTGTTCAATCTTAGATAATTGAAATTCTTAAACTGTATTTGTAGTCTAGTCCAGTGTACAGGGAGAATTTATCCATGCTCTGTCTACTATGTTGATAAAGTCTACTCCTGGATAAGCCTGAGGAAATGATACTTTGATTTTACATGCTAAAACCAAGATATCTGTTGGGATTGGTGTGGTTCAGTCACACCTACAATTGGCTGGACTTGTACCGAGTAAACATTTTCAAGTAAAGAAGTTATATAAGCGAAGGAGGTAATTTTAGTAGCAACTTCAGGACCAACAAAAATCATAATCATATATATATATACACACACATAACTTTAGTTTCCCAAGTATATTTTATATTTTTAATCTATTTGAGTTTCACAATTATTTTGCATATTTTGTGATGTCACATTATTTTTTTCCCTATCTCTAGATGAGGAAATATAATTAGAGAGGCTAATATCTTTCTCTGTATCACTGATTTCTTGTATTTATTCAATTTCTATTAAGCACCTACTGTAGGCAATGTGCCTTGGCAGACATTGGGAATAAAAGAATGCATAAATCAATCTCTGTTTTTTGAAATTCACAACCCAGTCAGGGAGGTGGACATGAAATTCATCCATGTGATAATAATATCTGCTATAATAGGGATGACTTCCAAGTGCCTTAGAAATACAGGGAAAGAAACCATAATATGTACAAGCATGTAGTCTATGCTGATATTAAAATATTTAACATGTGTGCATAAATTCCACATGCAACCATCTTTTGATAAAGTGAATACCAGCCCTTCAGGTAGATGAGAAAAAAATGCTCTAGCAAAGAAAGCTAATTTAAAATGAAGAAGCTGTGGAGAATAAAGAGATAATTTTCTGTTATTTAATCTCTCTGTGCCCCAGTTTCTCATCTGTAAAATAGGAATAAATAGCAGCTCCTTCATATGACTATTGGTAGCATTAATTTATATATAGTTTATGAATTGTTTTACACAAAAAATATTTAGGATATGGTTAGTAGTCAAAGTGTTAATTCATGTCATTATGATTGTTGTAGTTGTTCTGCATTTTCCTGGCATTTTGAAGACTTACATACCTAAAAAAATTACATACTAAGGGAACATAAATATACAAATGATTCACCCTGACATTTTGACTTGATGTTGGGGAATTTGATATTGGTGATCAACTTTGAGACTCATTTCCAAAATAAATTATCTAAAAATATCTACTGTCAGTTACATTAATTATTTTGGTTAATAGATTTTCCCTAAGGAATTTCAAACTTCTATTATCAATTGCCCACTAAATTCCTACCCTGCCAGGGGAATTCGCCACAATGTCTTCATTTTAAATTACCTTACTTTGCTAGAGAAGTGTTTCTCATCTATCTGCAGCATGTATAGGAGGACAGCTTGGAAAGAAGGCCAGATGTGGTTTCAAGGGTGACTAGTGACCAGCAGGTGTTCATGTACTCACAGCTGTGCAGTGGTTGTGAGTGAAGTCAGAAGCCAGCCCATCTAGTTCCGAGATACCCACGGTCAACATTCAGAATAGGAAAAGCCACTGACTCCACTGCATAATTAGCATTAATTTATTGTGCCCCAGTAGAAAGGAATGAAATATGTGACCTAGCCAAATCATGGGAAAGATCTTTTGCTCTGAAGCTTTTTTATTTTTATTCCATCCAAAAATATGGATGTTGCTATTTATGGGTCTGAGATATGAGAAATGTTTCTCTTCCTGTCTTAAGAAAGTGTCAAGTACTCAGTTTCCTCATATGAAAAATAGTAATAATTATATTTTCCTTTTGTATTTCAGGACCTCTAAATACTTAAGTTTGTGGTAGATGTAGACTTCCTTGAGGTAAGACTGCTAAATAAAGTCTTTTCACCTTGAGCTTTGTCCAATGGAGGAAAGTCATTTGGTATCTGTCAAGGTTTTGAATCAATGTTTGCATATAGAGACTGCCTAACATTCTCTTTTTTTTTTTGAGTTGGAGTCTCACTGTCGCCCAGACTGGACTGCAGTGGCTGCTCCTAGTCACCGCAGCCTCGACCTGCTGGGCTCCGGTGATCCTTCTGCCTCAGCCTTCCAAGTAGCTGGACTACAGGTGCGCGCTACCACACCTGGCTAATTTTTTTGAGTAATTGTAGAGATGAGGTCTTGCCAAGTTGCCTAGGTGGGTCTGGAACCCACGGGCTCAGGCAATCCCCTCACCTCAGCCTCCCAAGGCACAGGATTACAGGCTGAGCCACCGAGGCCAGCTGAGACAGCCTAACATTCTAATGATGACATTAATGAATCCAGTAAGGGGTGAGACATGCCAGGAATATCTTTGATGCGAAGCATGGAGTGCTCTGACCTCATATTGTTCCAACATCTAAAACATGTTTTTATGAAAACTAAATGTCTTTTCAACATTGATGCAATTTAATACGAGTATGATATTATGTGCTTCTCTCATGGACTTTATGGGCATGAAGCAGGAGTAGGTATTCAAAAACAAATGTTATAATCTGAAGCACAAGGCCACATGGAAGCTGTTTCCGTTGGCTGTATCTGTGACATTTTTGCATTAACATCAGAAACTCAGTTTCAATTTGATTACTTGAAAAAAATGTTGCATGATCATGCGACAATTAATCTAGCACTCTTACCCTACAGTGAATGCTATGCCTTGCATGCTTTCTGGAGAGCAGCCCATGCATCTGGGAATGTTTAAACCCATTAGAAGAGACAATTTTAACTGACAAGTGACTGACTTATAGGTGTATAACAACAGTAATAGGTACAAAACTCTAATGCTCTAATGGATTTCTAAAGCAAATCTGTTTTCTTATTTAAATAAAACAAGCATTTTGTTTTTACACAGGTTTTTAAAAATTTAACCATGTTTTAAATCAGCTGAGGTAGGGAAACAGAGGAAACTGAATAGAAGGGAAACAAGTCAGCAGTGAAAGAGGAGAGGTGGATGTGTCACCTGTCGCCTTTGCACCTAGGGTTTGATAAAATGTTGATGGCTCCTGAGAGACACACTGCAGCACACACCTTAATTCTAGCTCAGGGTTTGTGTTGCTGTGGTTTTTAATAAGCCCGTTGCCTCATTGTCTGCTGGTCATTTCCTATTAGCCACATTTTCAATGATCAGGTTGCTCATGTTCCTCTTGCACTTGGATAACTGAGAACACTGTATTGTGACTGGTTTTAAATGGCATAGCAGACACTGAGGTTCTTAACTCACCTCTGGGAGGCTCAATCATAGGCTAGGAGGAAAGGTGATCAGAGTTTGAAAATTCTTGTTCACTTGTGAATGCTGGCAGCTGTGACTAACAGTACAGTGATGTGGTCTCCATGTTTCACTAGCATAACAAATATTTAAATTTGAAAGTGTTAAGAAAAATAAAATGAGAAGTAAGAATCTTGACTATGTTTCTCATTTCCTAAGCATCTGACTTACAGTGTCATTAAAAAAATCCAAATAATGTGCCACTAAACAAATTTTAGTTTCATAATTTCTATGATAATTACTATTTTAAATAACTATACCTCACCTTGAATAGTCCCATTATAAATTATATAAATAAACTTTACTACATTATATGAAGAATATCACTCAAAACATAGTGAGTGTGCTCAAAAATTCAGTAAGGAGGTTATTTGAAATGAGATTTCTAGGCTCCATTTATAGAATTTTTAATTAGGAAGTTTAGAATAAAGCCTAGAAAGTTTTCTTTTTAATGAGAATCCAGATTATTCTGATTTGGGTTGTCCATTATCAGTGCTCTGAAAAATGCGTTTAAAGATATTCCAAAATATTGTTAAATGTTCTCTCTCTTCAAACTTATCAGAAACACAGACACATTACAACAGTCTTGAATAAAAGGCTGAATCGGTACAGAATCTTATTCCAAGTCTTCATTCCTTCAACTTCACAGCCAAGGAGATGGGTACTGTAAGATCTTCTTACATGTAGGGAGGCAGAGGCAAACTCCAATTCCATCACTTGCCAGCTGTGGATCTTTGAGAATAAAATAATCCCAAGCTTTCTAAATAAATCAGTGTTCTCATCTGTAAAATAGAAGGAACAAAAAAACAAAAAACGACTGTAAGAATTAATTAGAAAGCACCTGGAACAGAGTAGGTTCCACAAGGGAAAGAGAATGGAATTAAATAAAAAATCACTTCTGGAAACTTCAAATGCCCAGGGCAGCTGAAGTAAGCTATAGTGTTGTTGTTATTGTCCCTTCTGCTGTAGGAAAAGAGTGTCTGCCTTCTGTTCTATACATTACTGAGAACAACCAAGAAGAAAGAAAAATCCAACACCTATCAGCACAAATAACCATTTTTTACTTGCTTTTTAAATCATGATAATTAAAAACCAAAGAAATCTAAAACAGTACAATAATATTTGGAACCAGATTATAACAAATGCCAAGGATTATTCTTCTAAAGAGGAAAATAAACTATTTTTATATGAAAATTTCTTTAAAGTGAACAAGATTATGTTTTTATCGTGCATTTTCCTTTCCCTGTAGGAACTTGGGTGGTGGTCTGGAGTTGTCACCAATTCATAAGCCTAATAGTAACAGTAGAAATACACATTAGCTCCAATTATGGAACTTAAGGAGTCTAATAAAAGAAATCAGCCGGAAGGCAGTAGTGAGAGTTAAGACAACCAAGATAAAAAGGAAAAAATCATCTGTCTTGAAGCGCCAATTAAGTTTAATGTTTTGAATAAATAGACAATTTCAAAAAGATTAGTTTGATTTAAATTCTCATTAAATGTTCCTACTCTGTGGTCTAAAATCTTGACAAATGAAACAATAACCCTGAGTTTCATTTGTAAATAAAATGCTTGTATTGATTTTCCCTCCCATAAAAGGCCATCTCTGAATGGCATAATACCTCCTACTACATGTCCCCCTCTACCCTTACATGGAGCCGTTGTCTTCTTGGAGGAAAGGAGAGTGTCAGTATTCTTCTAGTTCTAGATTGGTTCATGTAACATGCATTTATTATACACCTGTGTTTGTCTTTCTGTCTGTCTTTTTAAATGGTAGTTTATATTTGAACTACTCATAGCAATATTTAACCACTGAACCTTTTAATTGCTTATACTGCTGACAAACAGAGTGCTTTCAGAGTTGGGGAAAAAGCCTGGTGCAAGAAAATGGAATTCAAATGGCAAATGACTGCAGCTTTCCTATTAGCTATCTTGCCATATTTATAGTGTGGTGAGCATGCCCAAGGCCAATGTTTATAGTAATTGGAGCATCTAGTCTGTATGCACCGAATAATAGGAGAACATAATTGACACATTCAGTTTGGCGCAGGATATGTGTAGATAAGGATAAACAATAAAGCAGGAATCCTTGCACTCCTCCAATTAGGAGTTTTAATTGATGAGCCTTTTTCTAATGGTTGCACTCTGAAGAATTGTGGGTCTGTCACAGGTTTCGGTGATTATGGAATAAATATTCAACATGCACGACTCATTCAGCTCTAATTGGTGAAATGATGGGTAGTTATTTAGCATACCTTATTCATTTTAGAAACACTACTTCATCTGTATTCCATGGACACATAAGAGTCCTCAAAAAAAAAAAAATGAGTTTTGCGTCTGGTTTCAGGCAGCATTTATTGAATACCTAGTATAAACACCATACGGTCCTTGTATTTTGTTTGCATAACTTAGTCCCTGCATTTAAAAAAATTGCAATATTTCCCTAGCCAAAGTCCGTGATTACAATTTCAAAGGGTGCATGAGAAGATTGGATTGTTGCAAGATTAAAGGCCAAAGTTTATACAGCTAAATCCCAGGACTGATATTTGACTAGAGAATCTTGGTTTCAACATTTGAAGTGGAGGTTGAGATAGGAATTATGGGCTTGGATTTATGTTTCTATCTTTTTAGCTTAATTTATTTTAATTACTATTTTTAACTTCACAATTATTGTTTTGCGTAAAAACAGAATATACAAAAAAGTGTAAGGAAGGAAGTTTACTCATAAATCTATTATTTAGTGACAACCTCTATCAATATTTTCCATATATCATTTCATTTTTATTTTATACACATGCAAGTGATAGATTTAACAACTAGAATCTGATAGGGTACAGTTATAAAACAACTAATTTACTTTCCAACATTTCCTGTTGAAATTTGCTCCCTTGAGTACTTAGTTTCTTTCCTTCAGTTAAAAACTCAGGCAGCAGTCTTCTTGGTAACTCATATAAATAAACGTCTATTGTAAGATTATAACTCCAACCTTCAGGGTATATGGCACTTTCAGATTGGGACCCTGTTTTTATCATCTCTAGCCATGCTCTATATAATGTTAGGGCTAGAACTTTAGGATGTGCTGAGGAAGCAAGGATTACAATTGGATACTCTCTGTCCTTGTGCACATACAGGTGAAGGGCAGTCAGAAGGCTATTGTCTCAAGCAGGATTTATGGTGAATCATGATTATCTTAACAGGTTTTTTTCAAGGTTGTGATCTGGAGGATGGTTCCAGCTGGAGTGTTGCTGGAAAGTTCAGTGGTTAAAGTGTGTGAGAGAGGCTGAGTCCTATCCTTGCTGTCTCAGTCCTGGCTAAGAACTCAGAAAGGGTAGAGAAAAAATTATTTTTCCTCTCCTACAACTTATGGGCAGTTTTTAAAAAAAGATAAACAAGTCTCACTTTATAATCCAAAAATCTCATCCCAAAGACAACAGCTTTGAGAAATTATGTCCAAATAAAACTTGCATGTAATTATGTACATCTTTATTCATAATGATAAAAAATTTAAAGGATTCAGGATGTCCTACAATAGATGGGTGTGTGATTACTCACTACGACAACAAGAGTTGATACAAAGATAATTTAAATGGAAACATTTGAAATACAGATGAAGAAGTGACTCTTACCTGAACTTTATCTGATTAAAAGCAGAGAATACAGCTGCCATTAACCCCCTCCAAGAAATTTTCTGTGAATTCAACTGTAAAGTCAGGCTGCCCATTCTATCACTATGAAAGGAACCAATAGAATCTTTTGTATTTTTTCCACAGAAGACCTAGAAATCATCATTTTGTTAAGTTGATATATACAAACCATCAAGTTGGGGCTTGTAAGAGAAATTTGTAAGAGATTGGCAGGCTTCAGGGTATCCTGGACACCCCATATGTGGCTGTCACACTGCCAATTCTCAGAGAGTTTGTTTAGTCTAAATCCCAAAGGGTTTCAGTTTATAAGTACCTCTGTTTCTTTTTCTGTTGCCTTTAACTCTCTTGATCCTGCTCTTCTCATGGGACTTTCTCAGGTGATTAAAACCTGCCCTTCTCACACCCTTGCTGACGTATGCTTCACCAATATGGAGTTCAGCCTGCCCAAGTCCTTTACTGTTGGCACAATTTTGCACTGTTAACTAGTCCTTGTTTTTAATATGAGCATTTATGACACAAAAATTAAAAAATATAGGCTAATATATAATTCCAAATAAATGTCTCTTTTACATATTTTATGTTAAAATGATAACAAATATGTATAAAAGTATCATTTTATTTTTCTCATACTATGGTTTTGTCCTGGGTTCACTCTTTCAAAATCTAGTCTCAGATCAGGGGAAAAATTTGTATTTCACAGACTCTATTTCAATTCATGCCAGAAATTTTTCAAAAGAATGACTTTGTAAAAAAAAAAGTTCCAATGGCAAATTGATTCATTATGACTGGATCAATTATTCCAAAGAATCTTTGTCTTTTTTTGCTCCCATGCCTTACTACAACAGAATAAAATATTAGCCACTGGGGAAAAAAATATCGAAAGGAAGAGTGAGAATCTGTGACCACAGTGATTTAATGTTTCATTGCAATGCTTTCTAAAATAAAAGAATTTAAGACTGGACACTGCGGATCATGCCTGTAATCCCAATACTTGGGAGGCTGAAGAGACGATTGCCTGAGCCAAGGAGTTTGAGACCTGCCTGGCAACATGGTGAGATCTGGTCTCTACAATTAAAAAAAAAAAAAAAAAAAGCCAGGCATGGTGGTGCACGCCTGTAGTCTCAGCTACTTGTGAGGCTGAGGAGGAAGGATCTCCTGAGCCCAGGAGTTTGATGAGGCTGCGGTAGCCATGATCTTGCCACTGCACTGCAGCCTGGGTGCCAGAGTGAGACTCTGACTCAAACACACACACACACACACACACACACACACACACACACACACACGAAGCCTTTCAAATAGATATTCAAAGTTAACTTCCCCAATGATGCTCTGCAGAAAATGATCAAACTAGAGAAACAAAAAAGGCAAGATAATTCATGAGTGAATGCAGGTGCTGCTACGCTTAATCAGAAAATAATCTTGTAAGAATCACCACGAATTACTGGAAGCACAAACTCGGAAATATATCCAAACTTAGTTTTACTTGTAAATAATTATAACGTCAATACAACTAGTCACGACTCTAATGGTAAAAAGGGATCTGTGCCTTACTTTTGTAATAAAAGACAAAATGAATACTTAATGCTCTTAGGAAAACATGTTAGACCTGAAATACAGTAGAGAATATCACCATCACACATACGCTTCCATTCCAGACAGCCGGCCATCCACCGCCTCCCGGCGCGCGCCCGCGCTTTGGTCGCCCGGCTGCTGCCTCGCCTTCCACTCCTCACCTTGGAAAAGCAGGGGCCAACCCTGTACTGGCTAGAGCCCCCAGCCAGAAGAGTTTGTATGAAGGGCATTGGACAACAGCATGTTGACAAAACCCCCTTCTGGACCCAAACGAGAGACTTTTCTTCTGTTCCTTTGTGCAAGTCAACCAGGAGGCCCTTGCTTTGCATGCTCTTTTTTTTAAATAATCAATATTTTTATTATGATATTGTGGTATACAGTTAAGGGTTAGGTATACAAATATGCTTCGTTCAGGCACCCTTGTTGATAAGAGGTGTCTCCTGTCCCCAGACAGATATTTATTACCGTTAATCCCATCCCCCTTCCCCTCCCTTCCCATAGTTTCCCACCATTGTCAGTCATTTTCTTATAGTATTATGTTGGATGTTCAAGGTCCACTA
>NW_007232859.1:18868-20090 GCF_000164805.1 Carlito syrichta
TCCTGCCCTGGAACTGGCCGCAGCCACCATCTCCTCCTGACACTTACTCTGACTGGACTTGCCTCTGGGCTGACATCTTGCAGCGCGCCTGTACATCCTGTAAGTCGTCCGCCGTCATCTATCTTTTTTTTTGATAGGTCTCATTGCCCAGGTTGGTCTCGAACTTCTGGCCTCAAACGCTCCTGCCGCGTTGGCCTCCCAAAGTGTTGAGATTACAGATGTGTGCCACCGCATCCAACTGTTTTTTGTTTGTTTGTTGAGTCAAAGTGTCTGTTGCTCTGGCTGGAGTGCAGAGGCAAGATCATAGCTCACTACAGCCTCAAATTCCTGGCCTCAGGCAATCTTTTTGCCTCAGCCTCCTGAGTATTTGGGACTACAGGTGCATGCCACCAGGTCACTAATTTTTTTGTTTTTTGTTTTTTGGTAGAGACAAGATTTTGTTATGTTGTCCATGCTAGTGTCTCAAACTCTTAGGCTCAAGCAGTCCTCCCTCCTCAGCCTCCCAAAGTTCTGGGATTACAGATGTGAGCCACCACACTTGGCTCTGGGGCCATCTTGGTGGAGGATGATGATGCCGCCCAGGCTTGTGGCCACCATCTTGGCAAAGATTTGAGAGCACGGGCAGCCCAACTTGCTGTCCCTGTGTTCTGAAGTGTAAACATTGTCCTATGTTTTTTCTGATGTGAAAGGAAGGAACTGGGCTTTCAGCAATCCAGTAGTCCAGAGACGGTTTACAGGGGCTGCCTCCAGAGGACTCTGGAGCTGACATCTTGGGAAAGTCTCCTCACCTTGGAAAAGCAGGGGCCAACCCTGTACTGGCTAGAGCCCCCAGCCAGAAGAGTTTGTATGAAGGGCATTGGACAACAGCATGTTGACAAAACCCCCTTCTGGACCCAAACGAGAGACTTTTCTTCTGTTCCTTTGTGCAAGTCAACCAGGAGGCCCTTGCTTTGCATGCTCTTTTTTTTAAATAATCAATATTTTTATTATGATATTGTGGTATACAGTTAAGGGTTAGGTATACAAATATGCTTCGTTCACGCACCCTTGTTGATAAGAGGTGTCTCCTGTCCCCAGACAGATATTTATTACCGTTAATCCCATCCCCCTTCCCCTCCCTTCCCATAGTTTCCCACCATTGTCAGTCATTTTCTTATAGTATTATGTTGGATGTTCAAGGTCCACTACATGAGTGAGAACATGTGATACTCAGATCTTTGTT
>NW_007232859.1:20110-21085 GCF_000164805.1 Carlito syrichta
ACTTCCTTGTAGATCCAAGATGTTAAGCCTTTGTCAGACCTGGAGTTGGCAAATATTTTTTCCCAGTCTGTAGGCTGTCTCCCTGCTCTCTTGATGGTTTCTTTGGCTTTGCAGAAGTTTGTCAGTTTAATAAGGTCCCACTTGTCTATCTTCTCTCTTATGAGCTGTGGGTTTCAGGTTTTGTTCAGGAATTGGATGCCAGTTCCGATTTCCATGAGGGTATTTCCTTCCTTTTCTAAGGTTCTTATGATTTGAGGTTTTACATTTAGGTCTCTGATCCATTTGGAGTTAACCTTTGTGCATGGGGATAGACAGGGGTCCTATTTCAATCTTCTGCATGTGGTCAGCCAGTTTTCCCAGCACCATTTACTGAATAGGTTCTCCTCTCCCCAGTGGTAGGTGGTGGAGGCTTTGTCGAAGATGAGTTGGTTGAGAAATTGAGGTTTTGCTTCTGGAATCTCAATTCTATTCCATTGATCTATATGCCTGTTCCTGTACCAGTACCAAGCTGTTTTGATGATTGTAGCTTTATAGTAAAGTTTCAAGTCTGGTAATGTGATACCACCTGCTTTGCTTTTTTTTTGCTGAGGATTGTTCCGGCTATTCTTGGTCGTTTGTGTTTCCATATGAATTCCTGTGTTGTTTTTTCTAGGTCTGAAAAGAATGTTGCTGGTAATTTGATGGGTATTGTATTAAATCTGTGGATTGCCTTAGGTAGGATGGACATCTTCACGATGTTGATTTTTCTAATCCATGAGTATGGGATATTTTTCCACTTTTTGGTGTCATCTTTGATTTCTTTGAGCAGTGTTTTGTAGTTTTCATTGTAAAGTTCTTTCACGTCTCTGGTTAGGAAGATGCCAAGCTATTTCTTTTTTTTTTGTGGCTATTGTGAATGGAATTGTGCTTTTTATTTGGGTTTCTGTTTGTTTATTATTGGTGTAAAAAAATGCGATTGTCTTTTGCACATTTATT
>NW_007232859.1:21266-27036 GCF_000164805.1 Carlito syrichta
CCCCCACATAGTTTCCCAGTACTGTCAGTCATTTTCGTATAGTATTGCATTGGATGTTTAAGGTCCATTATATGAGTGAGAACATGTGATACTCGGATCTTTGTTTCTGTGAGAGGTCACTCAGTATTATAGACTCTAGTTCCATCCAGGTTGTTGCGAAATTCATGATTTTGTTCTTTTTTTTTTTTTGAGGTGGAGTCTCACTCTGTCACCCAGACTGGAGTGCAGTGGCCGCTCCTGGCCACCGCAGCCTCAACCCGCTGGGCTCCTTCCGCCTCAGCCTTCCGAGTAGCCAAAATTAGAGGCGCACGCTACCACGCCCGGCAGATTTTTTGATTTATTGTAGAGATGAGGTCTCGCTGCCCAGGCGGGTCTTGAACCCGCGGGCTCAGGCAATCCACTCACCTCAGCCTCCAAAAGGCGCAGGATTACAGGCTGAGCCACCGAGCCTGGTTGATTTAGTTCTTTTTTATGACTGCATAGTATTCCATCGTGTATATGTACCACATTTTTTAATCCAGTCCTCTTTTGTCGGGCAGCATGGCTGTTTCCATGTTCTTGCTATTGTGAATAATGCTGCGATAAACATGAGTGTGCAGGTATCTTTTTTATAGAGTGATTTGTGTTCTTCAGGATATATTCCCAGTAGGGGGATTGCGGGGTCATATGGGAGGTTGGTATTTAGAGCTTTTAGGAATTGGCACACTGCTTTCCACAGAGGTTGCACTAGATTACACTCCCACCAACAGTGTAGAAGTGTTCCCCTTTCACCACACCCTCTCCAGCAGCTGTTATTTTTTGACTTGTTGATAATTGCATCTGACTGGAGTAGGTGGTATCTCAGTGTGTTTTTGATTTGCATCTCCCTGATGATTAGTGAGGTTGAACATTTCTTCATGTGTCTGTTGGCTGCTCGGATGTCTTCCTTTGTGAAGTGTCTGTTCATATCTTTTGCCCATTTGATAATGGGGTTGTTTGTTTTTTTCTTTTCAGCACGTTTGAGTTCCTTGTAGATCCAGGATGTTAAGCCTTTGTCAGAACTGGTGTTGGCAAATATTTTTTCCCAGTCTGTAGGCTGTCTCCCTGCTCTCTTGATGGTCTCTTTGGCTTTGCAGAAGTTTGTCAGCTTAATAAGGTCCCACTTGTCTATCTTCTCTCTTATAAGCTGTGGGTTTTGGGTTTTGTTCAGGAATTGGATGCCAGTTCCGATTTCCATGAGGGTATTTCCTTCATTTTCTAAGGTTCTTATGGTTTGAGGTTTTACATTTAGGTCTCTGATCCATTTGGAATTAACCTTTGTGCATGGGGATAGAGAGGGGTCCTGTTTCAATCTTCTGCATATGGTCAGCCAGTTTTCCCAGCACCATTTACTGAATAGGTTCTCCTCTCACCAGTTGTAGGTGGTGGAGGCTTTGTCGAAGATGAGTTTGTTGAGAAACAGGGGTTTTGCTTCCTGAATCTCAATTCTATTACATTGATCTATATGCCTGTTCCTATACCAATATCAAGCTGTTTTGATGATTGTAGCTTTATAGTAAAGTTTGATGTCTGGTAATGTGATACCACCTGCTTTGTTTTTTTTTGCTGAGGATTGTTCCGGCTATTCTTGGTCGTTTGTGTTTCCATATGAATTCCTGTGTTGTTTTTTCTAGGTCTGAGAAGAATGTTGCTGGTAATTTGATGGGTATTGCATTGAATTTGTAGATTGCTTTAGGTAAGATGGACATCTTCACAATGTTGATTCCTCCGATCCATGAGCATAGGATATTTTTCCACTTGTTTGTGTCAACTTTGATTTCTTTTAGCAGTGTTTGTAGTTTTCCTTGTAAAAGTCTTTCACGTCTCTGGTTAGGAAGATGCCAAGGTATTTCATTTTTTTTGTGGCTATTGTGAATGGAATTGTGTTTTTTATTTGGGTTTCTGTTTGTTTATTATTGGTGTAGGGAAATGCGATTGTCTTTTGTACATTTATTTTGTATCCTGAGACTTTGGCGAGGTTTTTGACAGATTCTCTTGGGTTTTCAAGGTACACAATCATATCATCTGCAAAGAGAGATAACTTGACTTCCTCTTTTCCTATTTGGATACCCCTGATTGCCTTCTGTTCTCTGATTGCTCTAGCCAGGACTTCCAATACTATGTTGAACAGGAGGGGTGAGAGTGGGCATCCTTGTCTTGTTCCAGTTTTCAGGGGAAATGGTTCTAATTTTTGTCCATTTAGGAGTATGTTGGCTGTGGGTTTCTCGTAGATGGCTTTTACTATTTTGAGGTATGTTCCCCATATGCCTAGATGTTCAAGGGCTTTTATCAAGAAGGGGTGCTGGATTTTATCAAAAGCTCTTTCTGCATCTAATGATATAATCATGCAGTTTTTGTTTTGATATCTGTTGATGTATTTAATAACATTTATGGTTTTACGAATATTGAACCAGCCTTGCGTCCCAGGAATGAAGCCTACTTGGTCATGATGGATGATTTTTGAGATGTATTGCTGAATCTGGTTTGCTAGGATCTTGTTGAGAATTTTAGCATCTATGTTCATCAAAGATATTGGCCTGTAGTTCTCTTTCTTTGTTGGATCTTTACCTGGCTTGGGTATCAATGTGATGTTGGCTTCGTAAAATGAATTGGGGAGCATTCCATCTTTTCAATCGCCTGGAATACCTTCAGTAGGATTGGTATCAGCTCCTCCTTAAATGTCTTGCAGAATTCTGCTGTAAAGCCATCTGGTCCAGGGCTTTTTTTTGTAGGAAGTTTTCTTATTGTGTAGTCGATTTCCTTGATTGCTATTGGTCTATTTAGGGTCTCAATTTCTTCTTGTTCCAACTTAGGTGGGTTGTGTGATGTCAGAAAGTCCTCCATTTCCTTAAGGTTTTCAAGTTTGTTTCCATACAAGTGTACGTAGTAGTCTCTAATGATCTTTTATATTTCTTCAGGATCAGATGTGACTTCATCTTTTGTGTTTCTGATTGTGCTTATTTGGTTTTTTTCTCGTTTTTTCTTGGTCAGTCTAGCTAGGGGACCATCGATCTTGTTTATCCTTTTGAAGAACCAGCTTTTTTTTCATTGATTTTTTGTATTATCTTTTTGTCTTCTATGTCCTGGATTTGGGCTTTTATTTTGGTGATCTGGATTCTTCTGCTGAATTAGGGTTTTTGTGGTCGTGCTTTTCCAGCTTCTTTAGGTGGCTTGTTAGGTTGTGAATTTCTGTTCCTTCCATTTTCCTCATGTGTGTTTGTAGGGATATAAATTCCCCTCTTATTACAGCTTTTAAGGCATCCCAGAGATTTTGGTAAGATGTTTTTTCATTTTCATGTTTCTTCATTTTCATTTGTTTCCAGGTATCTTTTGATCTCTATTTTGATTTCATCATTGACCCAGGAGTTTTTTAGCATCATGCTGTTTAGTGTCCATGTCTTTGTGGGTTTTGGGGGGACCTTGTTGGTGTCAATGTTTATTTTTATTCCACTGTGGTCCGAGAAGGTGCATGGTAGAATTTCAGTCCTTCTAAATTTGCTTATGCTTGATTTGTGTCCAATTATGCGGTCGATCTTAGAATATGTTCCATGCAGTGATGAGTAGAATGTTTATTCTGTGGTCTTTGGATGGAGTGTTCTGTAGGTTCCTTTAAGTCCATTTGGTCCAGAGTCTCATTGAAGTTCTGGATCTCATTGCTGATTTTTTGTCCTGATGATCTGTCTAGGGTTGTGAGTGGGGTATTAAAGTCCCCAGTTATGATGGTGTTAGAGTCAATATCTTTCTTTAGTTTTCCTAGAAGTTGCTTTATGAATGTTGGTGCACCTATGTTGGGTGCATATATGTTTAGGATAGATATTTCTTGTTGATGGAGTGAAACTTTTATCATTATGTAGTGGCCTTCTGTATCTTTTAAAATTTTTGATAGCTTAAATGGTATTTTGTCTGAAATTAGAATCGCGACTCCTCCTTTCTTTTGTGTTCCATTCGCCTGAAAATTTGTTTCCCATCCTCTTACTTTGAGTCTGTGTATGTCCTTCCTAGTGAGATGGGTCTCTTGAAGGCAGTATATTGTTGCCTGGTGATATTTTATCCATTTTGTCATTCTATGTCTTTTCAGTGGTGCGTTTGGTCCATTCATATTCAGACTAATTGAAATGTGAGAGTTTGTCCCTATCATGGAGTTCTTATTGAGTTGTTGTTCTTCCACTTGGTTTTTTCTTTCCTTTTTTTTTTGTCTTTCTTTTGGTTTTGGGGTTGGTTCATGTATATTTTATTCTTTTCCCTGTACTCTTGTGAAGAATGTTGTTCTCTTTTCCTTTTCTTCTGTGTTTAGTACTTTCTTAAGTGTTTCATGTAGAGATGGTTTGGTGGCAGCATAAGTTCTTAGGTTATCTGGGAAAGATTTTAATTCTCCCTCACTGATGAAGCTTAGCTTGGCTGGGTAGGTTATTCTTGGTTGAGATTGTTTATCTTTTAGGGTTTTGAAGATAGGGCTCCAAGTTCTCCTAGCCTGCAGGGTTTCTGCAGATAAATCTGCTGTTATTCTGATTGGTCTTCCATGGTAGGTGATCTGGCCTTTTTCTCTTGCTGCCTTTAGAATTTTTTATTTTGTACCTACTTTATTTCGGCAAATTATTATGTGTCTAGGAGTTGGTCTTCTCATTTGTTGTCTTGCAGGGGTTCTCTGAATCTCTTGTGTTTGAATTTTTGCATCACTGATTAGATAAGGGAAGTTTTCTTGAATGATCTCATGGAAAGTTTGTTCCAATGTGGTCTCTGTTTCTCTTTCTGCCTCAGGGAGTTTGATTACTCTTAGGTTAGGCCTCTTGAGGTAGTCACTCATCTCTTGAAGGTTTTGTTCTGTCTTTTTGAGCTTATTTTCTGTGTTTTTAAGAGTTTGGGCTATTTCTATATTTTGGTCCTCAAGCTCTGAGATTCTTTCTTCTGCTTGGGTAATTCTGCTTTCCATGCTTATCAATTTGTTATTTATTTCATTCACAGTATTCTTTATTACTGTTATCTCAGATATCAGCTCCTTCCTAGTTTCTTCTTGTGTCTCCTCAATTCTTTTTAGTCTCTCCATTATTGTTTTGATATCTACATTTGCATTTTGAGACCCTTCATTCTGGGGACTTTTCATTGTTTGTATTCCAAAGTCAATTTTCTCAGTGTCTGCTCTCCCAGGCTATAAAGGACACAAACCAACTCACTATACTAACTTCAGGTTACTTTATTTGTGGGTATACACACTGTTATGTGTAACAAATCCATGACAGCAAGGTTTACATTTCTGAAATGACATTTCTTATTGAACAGTGGTCAAGCCTAGTTGCTGGACAGTTCCCATGTCAAGCAACAAAGTGCAGAGTAGGAGTTCCTATGTCACCTGCTCATTTGGTGACTGGTTTCAAGGATTTCCTCCTACCTTGTTGGCCTTTGAGTTCATTTAATCCTGGAAGTCCTTGGGCTTCCCTGGGCCCCTCTATGCACTTTCCTGGGGTCCTTTATCTCCAGGTGGTCCAGGCTGCCCTGGATCTCCTGCAAAAAAGAGTGCAAGTACATATTCAGGTGCCAAAACTTAAGGTCCTGGTATTGCTGAACCAGTTATTCTTCTGTAACTTTCCCTCCCTAAATCATAACTCTTTGGAATTCCATTCCTATGCCTTTTGTAGATGGTACTCATGAAAAAGGAAAGAAGGAAGGAAGATAAGGAATAAAAGTAGGGCAGTAACATGGAATGGGAAAATAATTAGGTCTGGTGGTTTCTATTCACTGAACTGGAAGCTTTTTG
>NW_007232859.1:27056-29438 GCF_000164805.1 Carlito syrichta
GAAAGGGGGGGTCAATAGGGAGTAGGAAAGAGAGAAGTGCGAGAGGGAAAACAGATATACATACCAACTATCAGGTGAGAAAGAGACACGGCCGGGAAGAAATGAAGAAAGACACATAAGAAAGATTCCCTAAAGAGTACTGATAGCTACACAGAGACAGGCCAATAAAATTGAGAAACAGTGTAAGTCTGAAGGTAAACAACAGACGTGATCTAAACCAACAGTTACAATGATAAAATCATAAGTCAAAATAAGCAAAAGAGAGAAGTGCGAGAGGGAAAACAGATATACGTACCAACTATCAGGTGAGAAAGAGACACAGGGCCGGGAAGAAGTGAAGAAAGACACGTAAGAAAGATTCCCTAAAGAGTACTGATAGCTACACAGAGACAGGCCAATAAAATCGAGAAACAGTGTAAGTCAGAAGGTAAACAACAGACGTGATCTAAACCAACAGTTACAATGATAAAATCATAAGTCAAAATAAGCAAAAGACAGAAGTGTGAGAGGGAAAACATATATACATACCAACTATCAGGTGAGAAAGAGACACAGGGCCAGGAAGAAGTGAAGAAAGACACGTAAGAAAGATTCCCTAAAGAGTACTGCTAGCTACACAGAGACAGGCCAATAAAATCGAGAACAGTGTAAGTCAGAAGGTAAACAACAGACGTGATCTAAACCAACAGTTACAATGATAAAATCATAAGTCAAAATAAGCAAAAGAGAGAAGTGCGAGAGGGAAAACAGATATACATACCAACTATCAGGTGAGAAAGAGACACAGGGCTGGGAAGAAGTGAAGAAAGGTAAGAAAGATTCCCTAAAGAGTACTGATAGCTACACAGAGACAGGCCAATAAAATCAAGAAACAGTGTAAATCAGAAGGTAAACACCAAACGTGATCTAAACCAACAGTTTCAATGATAAAATCATAAGTCAAAATAAGCGATCAGACTAGAGTCACTTCTCTGATCTCCGATTCCGGCCTCTCCCTTTTGTTTTTCGTTGCAGTGTAGGGGTGGGACTTTGTCTCCTGTTTTGCGCTGTTGCCTTAGGAACTGAGGTAAAGTTTGTTGATAGGTAGGCGGGGCAATGGAAGTCTCTGCCTGGGGAATAGCAAGGTAGTTTAAGCAGATCTGTTTTTCTCCACTTGGGTGGGTCCCCCAGCTTGGGGTCTCACACTGAGTGCGTCAGCCAGGGTGGGCCCAGAGTTCCAGAGCTCCAAAGTTCCAAAGGGCAGGCAGTGGGCAGCGAGAGTGGCTCTGGGCCCCCCACAGGGTACGTCAGCCAGGAATGGGACCGGTGTTTCTGAGGGGCGGGCGCCCAGACCCTCCTTGTGTGACCAGTGGCTTGGTGCCGGGTGCTGGGCTGGAGACAATGCAGCTGGGGAGAGAGCTGGAGGGGGCTGGGACCCATGACTCCCACACATGCAGTGGAACTGCAGCAGCAGGGGGCTGCAATATCTGGCCTTAGGAAATGAGGTAAAGTTTGTTGATAGGTGGTCGGATCAATGGAAGTCTCTGCCTGGAGAATGGCGAGGCAGTTTAAGCAGATCTGTTTTTTTCTGCTTGTCTGGGTCCCCTGGCTTGGGGTCTCATGCTGAGTGCCTCAGCCAGGGTGGGCCTGGAGTTCCAGAGCTCCAAAGTTCCAAAGGGCAGGCAGTGAGTGGGAGAGTGGTACTGGGCCCCCCACAGGGTACTTCAGCCAGGAATGGGACTGGTGTCTCTGAGGGGCGGGCGCCCAGAGCCTCCCTGTGTGACTGGTGGCTTGGTGCTGGGTGCCGGGCTGGAGACAATGCAGCCGGGGAGGGAGCCGGAGGGGGCTGGGACCCAAAACTCCCACGCACGCAGTGGAATAGCAGCAGCAGGAGGCTGCAATATCTGACCTTAGGAAATGAGGTAAAGTTTGTTGATAGGTGGGTGGATCAATGGAAGTCTCTGCCTGGAGAATGGCGAGGCAGTTTAAGCAGATCTGTTTTTTTCCGCGTGTCTGGGTCCCTTGGCTTGGGGTCTCGTGCTGAGTGCGTCAGCCAGGGTGGGCCCACAGTTCCAGAGCTCCAAAGTTCCAAAGGGCAGGTGGTGAGCGGGAGAGTGGCACTGGGCCCCCCCACAGGATACTTCAGCCAGGAATGGGACCGGTGTCTCTGAGGGGCGGGCACCCAGAGCCTCCCTGTGTGACCAGCGACTTGGTGCTGGGTGCTGGGCTGGAGACAATGCAGCCGGGGAGGGAGCTGGAGGGGGCTGGGACTGGAGACTCCCACACACGCAGTAGAACAGCAGCAGTAGGGGGAGGCTGCAATATCTGGCCCTGCATGGGACTGAAGTTCCCGGGCCTGGCACCAGCATGGTTGGGGGTGGGCTGGGGGATGGGGGAAGAGAA
>NW_007232859.1:29480-73379 GCF_000164805.1 Carlito syrichta
CGTTTCTCGTAGATGGCTTTTACTACTTTGAGGTATGTTTCCTGGATGTCTAGATGTTCAAGGGTTTTTATCAAGAAGGGGTGCTGGATTTTATCAAAAGCTTTTTCTGCATCTAATGATATAATCATGTGGTTTTTGTTTTGATATCTGTTGATGTATTTAATTAATTTATGGTTTTACGAATGTTGAAGCAGCCTTGCATCCCAGGGATGAAGCCTACTTGGTCATGATGGATGATTTTTGAGATGTGTTGTTGAATCCGGTTCACTAGGATCTTTTTGAGAATTTTAGCATCTATGTTCATCAAAGATATTAACCTGTAGTTCTCTTTCTTTGTTGGGTCTTTACTTGGCTTGGGTATCAGTGTGATGGATGCTCTTAATGCACACTATGTGACTCTAAGAGTGCTACTTTGCCTGCTTGCCAATTTTTCCAGCTTCTGAGGTACAAACACTAGAAGCAGAAGGTTCACCTGAGCCCAGCAGGTCAAGGCTGTGGAGGCCATGAGTGTGCCACTGCACTTAAGCCTGGGTGACAGAGTGAGACTCCAACTCAAAAAAACAAAACAAAACAAAACAAATTAAGAAGATTATAGTGATACTAATTTCATCTATGAATTGGAGATTTAAGATGCCCTCACATTTTTTTCTCTTTAACAGAAGAAAATGCATTTCTACCAAATATATATGATTTATAAAAAGCTGCTACTGACTGCTCTTACATATTCTGATGACTTAAGTCCTGTAGAAATTTTATCTTAAATGGCTTTAAGCATGATACCATATCAATATTTGGCATTAAAAATTATTACCATACTGTTTGTATCTTCTTAAATTTTTCCACAAATTTTGCTTAGAAAATATCCAAATTAGAAAGAGGTCTTGGTGTGGGTTTGTATATGTATGTTTATGTACACATACATATACACAGTTGTTCATTGGCATTTGTGGGAATTTGGTTTTAGGATTCTGTGCAAATACCATAATTAATGGATGCTTAAGTTTCTTACATAAAATGGCATATTATCTCTACACAACCTATGCATATCTTCCCACATACTTTACATCATTTTTGATTAATTATAATACCTAATACAAAGTGCACTCTATGAGAATAGTTGCTATACTGTATTGTTAAGGGAATGACAAGAAAAAAATATAAACATTTTTAGTAGAGAGACAATCATGTTTTTTTTCCCCTGGATATTTTTGAACCACGATTGGTCGAATTCATGAATGCAGAACCCATGATATGAAGGGTTAGCTGCATTTACTCTTTTCTGGAAGTAAAGGTATAGTTGGGGCTAATAAAGTTATTGGGAGTACAGAAGGATAAAATGATAAAAGTGCTATTTCAACAAAAAGACAATCCTAAATGTGCATGCAATTAGCAATAAACCTTCAAAAAAGAAAAAGAGAAAGAAAGAAAGAAAAAAGAAGCAAAGTCTGAAAACTGGAAAAGAGAGATTGATATTTTACCACTTTAGCTGAACTCTTCAACATTTATTTCTCAATAAGAGAAAGAACTGATAGACCCAGCATATACATTTTTTTCAGTCGTGTGTGAAGCATTATCAATATATGCCATATTTTGGGTCATCGAATAAAAACTTACAAATTTTAGAAGAATTGAAATAATATAAAATATCTTCTGAGAGGTAGAACAAAGAAGTACAAAGAATTGAAGAGGAAATAGAAATACATTGCATTGAAATAACTAAGAGCGGTATAAGGGGGAAAAAGCTCCTTATGACAGCAGAATTCTGAATGATAATTTAAAAAAAAGATGAAATCAGAAAATCATCATTTGGCAACCATTATAGTAAAAATTTTTTCAGACAGGAATTAAAAATGGATGCTAAAACTTGTGAGCAAAGTGTTATGAGGCACAGGTATATATAATCTCAAAGTATCTTCTCCCAAAATACTTGATTACAAACATAACTTCTGAGTTAAAAAAAAGTAGAAAATAATTTTACATAAATAATAGTAAAATACAATGCTAAAAATTGTTTGGAGGGAAATCTATAACTTTAAATTGATATACTTGGAAAGTAAAGTGTTGAAAATCAGTTATCTAGCTTTCTATTTTAAGGAGGTAGAAAAGCAAAGCAAATTAAATCCTAGAAAGTAAAAGGAAGGTAACAATAAATTAACAGGTAAATTTAGCCAAATTGCTAGAGATGATGTCAACAGACAAACATCACTGTATTTCTGTTTGTTAGAAAAACAATTAGAAAATGGGACTAAAAGTACCACAGACAATAGCACCCCAAATCTTAAATCTGTAAGTCTAAATATAGATGTGTAAATCTTCTATGTAGAAAACTATAAAACACTGTTTGAAGTTAAATAGTGTTTGAAAGACTCAATATTGTTCTCAAGCACCACCCAAATTAATCTATAGATTCAAAGTGATTCCATGTAAAGTCTCAGTAGATACATTTTTTGGTAAAAATTAGTAAACTGATTGTAAAAAGTATGTAAAGATGCAAAGGACCAAAAATAGACCAAAGAAAAAAATACCCACTGCACGTCAAGACATATAATAATGTAAATAGTATAATTTTTTTTCTTTTTCAAATCCAAATGAATAGAACAATGGCAAATATCAGAGAACCCAGAAATAGATTCATATATGTAAAGTGATCTAAGAGAAAAGATACTCTCAATAAATGGGCTAGGTAGATCGGATATTCATATGGAAAAAAACACATTGACATCACATGCCTCATACCATATGTTAATGGTTGTTTTTCAATAATTTGTACAACTTAATGTAAAGGGAAAATTTAAAAGAAAGCTTTCTAAAAGAAAGAATAGCAGATTTTTAAATATAGCATTGGGGAAGATTTATTGAACAGAAAACAGAAGTATCAACTATAAAAGAAAATATAATAAGTCAAGTTTCATTAAAATTAAGGTCTTTTTAAAATTAAAGACATCTTTAATAGAATGAAAAGGTAAGATAATATCTGGGAAAATACATTTTCACTTATTTGCCAAAGATCTTAGATCCAGAAATTATTTTTAAAAAACAGTCTTATAAATTTATTTTAAAAATAAGAACTCAATATAATATGGGGGAAAAAACTTGAACTAGCACTTCACAGAAAAGGGTAGCCAAATGGATAATATACATATGAAAATATGCTCATTATAAACTTTTTAGGGAATACAAATAAAAACTTCAATGGTGTATCACTACAAACCTTCCATCATAGATAAAATGAAGAGTAAATATATCAAGTATTAGCAAGGTTATTGTGGAATTAAAACTCCCATCCATTGGTACAGGAAGTGTAAAATTGTACAAGTACTTTGAAAAATGGTGTGGCATAAACATATTCTAAAGCTAAACATATGTCCACACTATAATTTAGCACTTTCATTCCTAGGCATATGCCCAAGAGAAATGAGTGTATGTGTTCAATTAAAAAAAATCTTACAAGAATGTTTATAGCATTTTAAATTGGTAATATACAAACCATAAGCAATTCAAATGTTCAAGAGTTGACTAAATTAACATTTTGTGGTATATTAAAACCATAGAATCCTACATCACAATAAGAAGTAATGAACTATTGGTATATGCAATGACATAGATGAACATAAAAACACTGTTGAGCAAAAGAAACCAGTTTCAGAAGAATACATTCTACACAATTTCACTTCTATATAATTTAAGAAAAGGCAAAACTAATCTATATCAATAGAAGCTAAAGAAATTGTTGTATTTGGATTGTACTGCCTGAAAAAAAGCACAAATGGCCTGCTACGGTGCCATCTTGATTTAACTGAGAGTGTATGCTTCCACTTATGTCAAGTGCAAAGCTAATCTATGATGATTTAAGTAACAACAGTACTTACCCTTGTGGGATGCTGGAAATGGGCCTGAGACAGCCTTCAAGGATCCTGGAAATGGTGATGACACAAGTCTATAGGTACAGAAAAAATCAGAGGTGTACATTTAAGATTTGTGCACTTTATGTAAGTTCTACCTCAATAGAAAAAAATATAAAATCAAAATCTACATCATTCAGCTCTTTCACGATGTACTTTTATTTTCTTGGACTTAATTTCTAATTATATTTTTACACATAATATTATGCTAATTTAAAATGTTTTGGTTAAATATCTTCTATTGATCATCCAGTCATCCTTTGAACAACAAAAATGCAGAAATAAATTTTTTTCTGCCCTGCATTGTACAGGGAGGATATGATGTAAGAGGACTGATTCCTCAAAATCAGGGACTATCATTCATCTCTAATTTCAGTGCACGGTACGGTTCTAGAACACAGAAGCATCAGAAGTTTGCAGATAGATGATAAAATGTATGATATATTGAGACTTTCTTCCTTATTCTTCCCCATTTAACTCAATGTATGCCAGATAATGTGAAAATGCAGCAGACACCAAAGCCCTCTGTTTCTGGGAGGCATATCTCATTACACAAAGCCTGTGTCCCAGAGGCGGTGTGTCATGTAGGAAACACATGCGTGTGTGCGCGCACACACACACACCCACACACACACTGGAGTCTACTATGGCTTGAATGTTCCCTCCAAAACTCATGTTAAAATTTAAATCCCAATGTGGCAACATTGAGAGTTGAAGTCTTAAAAGGCGGTTAGATCATGAAGACTCTGCTCTATTAAGTGAATTAATCTATCAGTGGATTGATAGGCTAATGGGTTAATAAGTTAATGGGTTGTGGGTGGGGACTGGAGGTTGCTGGCTTTATAAGAAGAGGGAAAGGAACCTGAGCTAGCACATTAGCATGCTCAGCCCCTTCATCAATTGATGCTCTGGTCTGTCTTGCGACCCTGAAGAGAGTACCTCCCAGCAAGAAGGCCCTCACAAGAAACAGCCTCTTAACTTTGGACTTCTCAGTTTCCATAACTGCAAGAAATAAGTTTTGTTTCTTATAAATTACCCACTTTCAGATATTCTGTTGACAACAGAAAGCAGATGAATACAGAGCCAAATAGGAGAGGGTTGGAACTCAAACTCACCCTTTACCAGTTCTGTGACTCTAGATCAATGACTTCATCTCTCTGATGGGAATATTGTCATTTAGAAATGATGACAGAGTACCTACTTCATAAAGTCATTGTGAGTATTAGGTACCTGAGCATGCTGGTTGCCATACATGCTTAACAAATAGTATTTTTGTTGTATGCCCCCATTCCCACCCTGTACCTGACTTACATATAACCAGAGGGGAAAAAGGAATCATCACTTGTGATAGGCAAAAGGAAAAGTCAATCATATTAGTCTGCCTTATATAAAATGTTGATATTTTGTTAATCATGGATTATTTGGCATACATTTTGATTTTTAAAAATATTGCATTAAAATATTACTAATCTTGATTACTGAGTTTTTTGATGCCCCACTCACTTCATCCTAATCCCAGCCTTATTTGGGAGAAAAAATGATATGGGACACATGACCTGGGGCTTATAGATCCAGACTTCTGAGTTCTGGTCTTCCTGCTTATGGCAATGACCCACCAACCAGCTGGGTCATTGTCTTGAGCAGCGAGACTAGAACTCAGGTGATGAAGGAAGCCTGTCCTGGGGCAGGCCTGGACTAAGTCCCAGAAGAGGATGCTGCAGGGTTTTGTCCCACAGGAAGCTCTCATCTAGGTGGAAGTGCAGTCATCCTCATCTGAACTTGTGAAAGAACAGCTTCTGATCCTCTAAGCAAAGTTGTCATTATGAATCATTTTGGTCACAACAGAAAAAAGGGGATCACTCTTACTCCTCTCTGGGTCAGCATGTTGGGAGAGTGCTTTACATTGATTATTCTGTTTTCCTGTTCTTTGCCTCCATACACATCTGCCTTCTAAGAATTCTGTCTGCCTTCAAGAAGAGAGGAAAGACTAAAAAATTAGTCTCCCAAGCTCTATGTTCCCTGTGTCCATCACAGAATTCTACCTAGGACATCTGGCACCTCCTCTCTTTTCCTGTTACATGTTTCCCTTGGTGTTCTTCAGAAGACTGGATCTCTGTAATTCTATGAACATATTGAAGAGGCTCAAAAGACTGATCCCCAACAACTATGAGATCCCTAAGATGCAGATAGATATTTGACAAATCTCCTGAGAAGTACTTACTCCATGGTCACCCAGAAGTCTCTATGGGGCAGGGCAGATTACGCAGGTCTTCCTCAGAGGAGCCCCTGATGGTAACAGTAATTCTTTGTATAGAAGAGAGGGGTTCAAGGTGAAGCAGAGTTTCTTAGGAGGCTGATCTAAATAGTCTTCCAGCTTTTTGTGGATCAGGAGTTTAAAAATGTGCTCTGCTAATAACAATGAGGAAAGCGCAAAAATTGGCAGGAAGTTTCTGAAAAAAAAAAAAACAAAAACAAAAACAAAGACATAACAAGGGGAAGTTATCATATTTTGAATGTATTGAAATAGATAGTATATATAGGGAACAAAATGATGATCATGAATATAGCACATATGAGTATTGAATCTTTTATCTCAAACTCATCAAGGAAAAGGTCCTATCATTAACTCCATTTTACTAAAGAAGAAAGAAGGTATAGAGAAAGTCAATAATTTATCCCAAATCACACAGTTATTCAGTAACTGAACTGAGAGTCCACTCCCGATAGTCTGGGTCCAGAGGAAAACAGAAAATCTAGAAATAGTGGGAAATATGCCTTGGAATGAATTATGTTTTACTGACTACGCTTCACATCAGAAAGCTTGAAGAGAAAGGAGAGATAGCCTGTATTTACAATAGGCATTGGTTAATCATGGGCACAGTGGTTCAGGCCTATAACCTCAGCACTTTGGGATGCCAAGGCAGGAGGATTGTTTGAAGGTTTTAGACCAGTCTAGGCAACATAGTGAGATGTCCCCATCCCCGCCAAAAAAATTGGTGTACACCTGTAGTCAAAGCTACTTGGAAGGCTGAGACAGGAAGATCACATGAACTCAAGAGTTAGAATTTTCAGTGAACCATAATCATGCCACTGCACTCCACCCTAGGTGACAGAGTGAGACTCTGAATCTAATAATCAATCAATACATGCATAAATACATAAAACCGTATAAAAGATTTGTCCTGATTTACAGTACTGGTAATCCAAACATTGAAGTGTTGAAGTTAAGAAGGTAGATTTAAAAAAGAAGGAAAGAAAATAGACTTTTTAGTCTGACAGTTATGGGAGGCCACTTGCTGGAGGACAGTCTCTGGAAAGTGTTTTAAAATTCACGGTGAGGCAGATTGGGAGGCTCAAATAAGAAAATGTTTGTAAACAATAACTTCTTACCTTGGGCATGTTGATGTTCAGCAAATAGAAATCAAAAAAGTAATTGATTTTATAACAGTAAGTTAGAGCCATAAAATTGGTTGAATTCACCTAGGTACACTTGCACATGTTTCTAGTCTCAACTACTCAAGAGGATGAGTTGAGAGGATTGCTTGAGTAGAGCAGTTCCCAGCCAGACTGGGAAGCACAGCAAGACCCCACCTCTAAAAATTATAAATGCATAAAAATTAAAAATGTTTTGAAGTAATTTAAATTTAATAATGTGGGACAGCTGGACATAGTGGGGTGCCTGGGTAAGGCCTGAAGCACCAAGAGTTGAGCCTTTCTAGCGGGCACCCCAAGCAGGAGCCTCAGCCTTCATCAAGGCATCGTGCCTCGACAGACAAGGGGTCACTGGGCTATGGGCGGGGAGATCATGGCAATCAGGAGGTCCTGCACAGTTACCTGCTGACTGCTGCTGACTGCTATGATCTCCCCACCTAGTCCATGCCAAGTGTCCCTTGGGGATTAAAGCTGGCCTTTGTGTGTGTGTGTCTTATCCAGATTCTTAACTAAAAGGCTTGGGGAATCACTGCCTGAGAAAGCTTACCAGATGGGGTTTTATTATCCTATCTATCATCCTGTATCATAAAGGTTGCTTTGCAATCTGACTCTGGCATAACATAACATGATATGACATAACATAAAACATAATGTAACATGACAAGGATGTACTATCCCGAAAAGACATCTTTGTGGATTCCCAGACTCTGAGGAGCCTTGTGAGACCCTTACTTTTCCTTCCTGAAGTCATTTGTTGAGGTCTCATAATTAAGTTCATGAACTTGCCATTGTGTGCTTATGTTGGCAGCACCAGCTATATTGGAACACCCTTCCTACTCATCTGATTTGGCCCCCAATGACTTCTTCCTTTACCAGAAGATAAAGGAAATCTTGAGAGGAAGAAATTTGATGACACTCAGGACATAAAAGGTGATACGACAACAGATCTGATGGCCATTCCAGAAAGAGAGATCCAAAATTGCTTTCACGGGTGGACTAGGAGCTGACACCGGTGCACAGCTTCCCAAGGAGAGTATTTTGAAGGTGACTGTAGTGATATTCAGCAATGAGATATGTAGCACTTTTCCAAGGATGAGTTCGCAAACTTAATTGTCAGACCTCATACAGTCTCAGCTTTTGTTTGTGGAGAAAGCTTTTATTTCATCTTCATGTTTGAAAAATATTTTATCTGGCTGTAGTGTTCTAGATTGAGGTTTTTTTTTTCTTTCAAGCCTTTAAAAAATGTCATTTCTTTGTCTTCTGACTTGCATGATTTCTGATGAGAAATTTGAGGCTATTTTATGGTTTTTTTCTTTTCTATATAATGTGTCTCTTTTGTCTAGCTGCTGTTGAGATTTTTCTATTAAAAAGTCTTCAGCAATTTGCTTATGATGTGCTTGGGTGTGATTTTGTATGTGTGTCTATGTCTAAACTGCTTGGACTTTGTTGGGCTTCCTGAGCATGTAGACTTAAAATTGTCATCAAATTTGGAAGATATTTGATCTTTAGTTTCTCAAATGCTTCTTTTCTGTGTGCTTCTCTCTCCTGCCCTTCTGGATCTCTTGATTGCTGCTATGCTGTGTGATATTGTCATGCAGGTCACTGAAACGTTGTTCATTTACTCTCAGTCTTTTTCTCTGTGCTTTCTATTTTTGTCTTCCCACAATGTTTAACCTGCTGTTAGTTCAATCCAGTGAGACTTTCACTTTGTATACTTTACTTTTCACTTCTAGAAGTTCCATTTTTTTTGATAATATCTTCTTTTTACTCATGATGTCTGTGTTTTCCATTACATCTGGGAACACAGTGAGAATCCCATGAGTCCTTGAATGGCCGCACATGCTCATTTCATCAACTTTATTGTTTCTGTTGACAGATTTTCTCTCCTCCAGTTTTGGGTCACAACTTGCTGCTTCCCATTTCTGGTGATTTTGCATTGGCTGTCAGACATTATCAGCTGTATGCCATGAAGAGCTAGAGTTTACCCTCCTGTAAACCATATTCAGATTGGTTCTCAGGAGTCTGGTTCCTCTGGCTCCATGTGGTGCCCTGGGGCTTGCTTTCAAGCTTTGCTGGGGAGGTCTCGACAACCCCTCCTTTAGAACCAGTTCTGGGTCTCTAAGGTGTGACCCCTCTGGTGCCCATTGCCTGTCTTTTGTTCTCTTTGAGGGTTCTTCACTCCAGCTGACAGAACCCTGGGCTATGCCTGCCCATGTGAGTTCAGGATTGCTTTGCTCACAGATTCTTGGTACAGTCACCTCCAGCTCTGCAGGTTCTGCAGATTCGATCAACCAGGATAAAAAATATTTGAAAAAAAGATAAAAATAACAATAAAAAATGCAAATAAAAATAGTTTAACAATTACATAGCACTTTCATCATACTAGGAATCATAGGTAACCTGTAATTGATCAAAGTTACACTGCAGGTGTGCATAGGCCACATGCAAACATTACACCATCTCATATCAAGGATTTTGGTGTGTGCAGGGGGTCCTGGAACCCATCCTGTGTGATACTGAGGGGCAAATGTAATTGTTCTTTCCTCAGGAGTTGTTTTTGCCCAGCTTTGAGGAGTTTTGTCCTATTGGTTCACAGACAGGTATTCAGCCAAATCCTCAGGTGGCCCACTCTGCAGTCACGTGGAGCCCCCCTCTTTCTGGTTCCCCACTCGGGTTCTGTATCCTCCAGTTCTAGCATCCTTGTTGTAGTGAACCCTGCCCTCTACCTCTTCTCTGGAGAGGCAGCTGGGCCATGCTTGTTCCCTCTGTGCCAGGCCCCACAGGTCACACCTAGTAGGGTGATCCCAGGACTCACCTCTCTCACATTCTGCCGCCGCTGCCCATATCTACACAGTTTTTCACACATTTGCTTGCTTTTCTGGTTGCTTATAGCAGGAAGAGAGTCTGGACTCTTGACTTTTCACCTAATAAGGTGACAATGGTGTTTCTGTTTGCAGTTTCTGCCACTCTGTCTTTACATGTGCCGGGATTCTTGAGCCTACCATGTGCAGGGTCAGGTGATGGTGGACAGTGGCCCTGGGCTCCGTGCCTTCTGGTTTGTATCTTGGGGTGGAGGAGGACATGCCATCAGGTCACTCCAATTAGCCAGGCACCTGTGAGTCTAGGATGACAAATGGCTGTGTCTGGACATGGGGTGTTCTTGATGGGCTAGACCAAGGGTTGACGAGCTGCAGCAGGGGCATCTGGGTACAGAGAGCAGTCTAAGCATTGAACCCCAAGAAGAAACCTGGCTTCATGATAGTGTTTCTGGACATAGTTGCACTTGGCTGCCAACCACTGTGTGGCTGTGGCAGGCCCATACTCCCAAAGCCTCCAGTTAAAAAAAAATATTTAAAAAGACTTTTTATTTTAGAGATGTGGAGTACAACTCAGGATTAGGTACTTAAGTGGTCAATGTACAGGTGAAGTTTGGGTCTCCCATTGGTTCTCATTTTTCCTTCTTCAGGATCAGTTTCCCTTATTGATGTCCACTGTTTTCTTTTCTTTTCTTTTTTTTTTGTTGGGGTCTCACTCTGTCACCCAGACTGGAGTGCAGTGGCTGCTCCCAGCCACTGCAGCCTCGACCTGCTGGGCTCCGGCAATCCTTCCTCCTCAGCTTTCCAAGTAGCCGGAATTATAGGCATGCGCTACCACGCCCGGCTGATTTTTTGATTTATTGTAGAGATGAGGTCTCGCTGCCCAGGCAGGTCTCAAACCCGTGGGCTCAGGCAATCCACTCACCTCAGCTGCCCAAAGGCGCGGGATTACAGGCTGAGCCACCGAGCCCTGCTGATGTCCACTGTTTTCATTAGGGCTTTTTGAAGGAAAAGTTGCCCAAACACCCATGTTGTGTCCAGGTGGGATAGGGTGTGATGAGCAGCCGGAGAAACTCATTGTCCACCCACCCACACCTGTGTCTTGGGGGACCCCAGGAGTGGAGGGGCTCCAGGTGCTGATGACATTGTGCAGAAACCCCCTTCTGCTGGTTCTGCTCTTTTCAATAGCAGCATTTGGCCTGCGGGGTCCCAGTGTTGGTAGCCTCCCTTCCTCCCTTGTCTTTGTGTCCTGGCTGCTGCCAGCTCAGAGCAGCATGGTGAGGCCTCTCAAGACCTCAGTTAGCCCAGAGGTTCCCTATCCCAGTTCTACAATGTGGGCCACCCAGCCTAGCCTACAGACATCACAGCCTCATGATGAGTTCCTCTTCCAGAGCCTTTGCCCAGTCTTTCCACTCAGCCATACCTCTTGGTGGATTGAACCTTGGGGCTGGGGGTCCCCTGCTTCCTAAGCACCCCTGGTGGGTTCTGTGCCCTTGCAGAATGGTTTACTCTGGGGGCTGTGTACACACACTAGTCAAATGTCAGCTGCTCCCAGCCAACACCCCAGGATGCCTACTTCTTCCAGGCAAGCCTGTCACCTTTGCCAAGACGTCACACATTCTGCAGGTGCCCTCAGAGCTGATGAGTGGCCATGGGGCAGAGCAGACACCAGAAAACATGTGCAACCTCCAGTCGTCCCTACCATGATGCTGTGACCAGCCGCTGGGCACCTGCTCCCAGTGGCCGCCTTAGACGAACTCTCTGTCCAGGCCTCTCCATCTTCCATGGCAGTCAGGGCACCACTGTACCCATCTCCATGGGGGCATGAGGCTCAGGGGCCTGACAGAGTCATTCACATCTTTCTTGATGTCTCCTGTAGTCACTATTCAGGTGACAGGGTCATGTCCTCTAACCCTGGGGACAGGGTTGTCAAAGGAAGATGGCCCTTAGGGTGGATCCTGGACAGAGAGTGGCCTTGGGATGTCCAGTCAGTTCTAGAAGGAGCCAAAGTGGATGCCCTTGAGGGACGGTGGGTATGTCCCAAGAGGGAGGGCAGGAGAAGGGGTACCGGGGAGCTCTGGGGTGGGACTGGCCCCCAGGGCCTCAAGCACAGGCCAGCAGATGAGAACCAACTTGCTCCAGGGCCAGTGAGGCCTCCCGACCAATGTCCATCGTCTGCCCTGCCACCTTGGGCTAGGACAGTGACAGAGCAATTGGGAAAGATAGAGTTCCATACCCCAAGGGAATGACAGCAAGATCTGATGACATCCTGGGCTGTGTGGTGACACCTGACACTCTAGGGCTCGGTTACACTCTCAGGTGCCCCATGTCCCCATACCCAGACAGAAGGAGGAGCTAGGAGCTGGGGGCCTGAGAGGGCTGTCGGATGGAAGAGGTGGCCAGGGAGGCCTTGGAACCCAGGCCCGACGACAACAGAAGGCTGGGGAGGTAAGACAGAAAGTAAGCCTGGCGGTTCTCAGAGAGTCTCACGTGTCTGCCCTCGGCCCACTAGAGGGCGGCACCGCCCCGCGGAACAGGACAGGTGGGCAAAAGGGTGGCCAAGCAGGCCCGGGCCACCTGTGTCCCTCCACCCCCACAGCGACGCGGGTTCGAGTGCACGTGTGTGCATGCATGTGTAAGGGCGTCTGCCCCGGCACAGCAGTGAAGAGGGGTCTCAGGCACCAGCCCCGGCTTCTCGCCGGCACAGGGTGTCTCCCGCCCTTCATGGGTGGCCTCATGTCTGCCGGAGTTTCCGGACCTGACATGGGAGAGGCTGGGCGGGGGCTGGCACCAGAGCAGGTGTGTCCGGCAAGTCCTCACTGGAAGGTGACTGCGGGTGGGGGCTGGGAGGCATCGCCCACAGATCTGTCCACCGAGGCCCCGTCTCTGCAGACTGTGTTCCCGGGAGGCACCTTGGGCTGGGAGAACCCCAGTGCTCCTGGACGGAGCCTGCTGCAGACCCCACGCGGGTGGCTTGGCCGGTGGGGATGGGCCTGGGGCTCATGGTGGGCTGAAGCAGGCTCCTTTCAATGGGGTGCCTGCCTGCGAGATACAGTACCCCCCCACGAGAGATGCAGTGCCCACTGCCCCCCACAAGAGGGACGATTTTGTCCTACACCCTCTCAGCCCATTCTAAGATACAATCATCGAAAATGCATTTGAAACTTTAAAAAAAGGAAAAAAAGTTAAAGTGGTTTTTTAAAATCAAACTGCCACGGAAACTGGTTTATTCAAATTTTTGTCCACAGGCCTTATTGGATGACCTATTGAAGCAAACAGTTTAGCCATGTAAACAGGTTCCAATTTTGCCAAAGATATAATTTAGATTCAGTTACCCTAGTGAATTTGTTGCTATTTCATGGCTAGAATTACCAAGGGAAAAGTTATTGCATTTGTATTTATATGAGTGTATGCATGCTTAAATGTGTCTATGTATATGTACATGTTATGTGTTGTGTCTTGCATGCTACCAAATTAACTTATAAGTAAATGAGTACTCCTAAATTAAATAAATAAATCTAGATGCTTTCCAAGTTCATGTGACTTTAATAATTTTGGTAAATAAAAATAATTTTAAAGTTATTGGTAAAATAGAAATGTCTTCAAAGTTACTAGCATATATTCTATCTGGGTCCAATTAAGTTTTACCTCTGCTAGATATTTTAAGGTGTGAAGGTTTGACATGAAGGTTATAAAACCATAAACCCAGCCAAAACCAGAATGATCTTTGTGTATATGATATTTTTGACAAGGAAGACTGATTTAAGATTGTTGATTCAATGAAAACAGCCATATCTTCTGAGTTATTGACAAAATGCCCATGTGTTTAATGTTCTTACTTAGGTGAACACCTGATATTCACAAAATGGTTAACAGAAAGATAACTTAAAGTGACGAGTAGCTTTGTCTAAAATCTCAGTTTTTATGTAATTAAGCAAACTGCTAATAATGAATAAATCGAGTAAATAAATATGATAATACTTAGAGGTGAGTGTTTTATATAATTTGAAATCTTAAAATTATTTTTGAAGTTCACTAAAAGTCTAGGTCACTTCCAATTGAAAAGAGGTTACAATATGAGGCAACATGTTTCTAAAATTGTGTTATGGCTTCCATCTATAAAATGCAAATATCTGACACAGTTCAGAATTTCTTCCTAGGTTTTAGCCAAATTTAAGTTTTCTAAGAATAAGAATTCTAGTAAATTTAATTCTGGAAATAAAATATATCAAAGTAAGATGTGTTTTTGATTTTAAAAAATTGATTATAAAACATAAGTTGTATTTTTACTTTTTAAATAGTAATTTTGTCTAATTTGGAGGTTATTTAAAGGTTAATTCCAGTTATAAATTTAGAAAAGTTACTTATGA
This sequence comes from Carlito syrichta, assembly GCF_000164805.1. NCBI lineage: Eukaryota > Metazoa > Chordata > Mammalia > Primates > Tarsiidae > Carlito > Carlito syrichta. Next base: position 44,001 of record NW_007232859.1, read on the forward strand.
AAGAAGACAAAAAGAAACTAGTAAGCTGGAGAGAAAGACATGAAGAAAGTTATTAGAGTAAAGATGTATTTTTAGTAAGGAATGTTATAAAGAAAGAACTACTTTATATGAGAAAGATTTTATATGGTGAATGTTTGTCCTAAAATAAAATGACTAGACATTTAAAACAGAAGGAAGTATGGGGCCAAGCAGAAAGTCCAAGCATTTTGTAGATGGTCTATGTAAGTCATGATTAGTTTTATGAAAGGAATTCTGCATATGACTAAGTGATAATTAAAAGAAAATTATTTATAATAGTCTTACTAAATTTTATTCCTTTATATTAAAATGAGGTTTTCTTAAGGTATTAATTTGCTCTTAATAAAATTACAAAAGGTTTTGATTTTTAATTCTATAGCTTGTTTCTTTTTGAAAAATTTTTAGATTTGTATTCAAAAGTTCAACTTTTATTGCTGTTAGCTTTTTCTCCCCTTGAGAAGGCCTGAAATAATAACTCTCTCCTTCAGCATTTTGTCAGTTCCTGTGACTTTTTACTCTCCCTCCAGTTCTAACCGTAGTTGTGGCCTGATGTTGAAATACTTTTTCTTTAAGGCCTAGAAAAACAATGTTTTCTTCCAGTATGACTTAATACTGTACTCTTGGCTTTTCTTGATATGTCTAAACTTTTATATGTAATCAGTAAACTTCTTATGCTGTTCCTAATAGTTGTGCATTTCCCTACTTAGTACTGGTTTATTGATTCCTGTTTCCTTTATAATATGATGTCCACTAATGACCCTAAATACACTCTTTCCATTTCTGATTAACTCAAATATACTTTTTCATCAGGTTTGACTTCCAGATTATCTAAATGGGTTCCCATAAGGAGAAAAAAAAATCACACTACAAAGGTTTTTCTTTTCCTTTTTGGTAAATGGCCTAAGAAACAAAGATTTTATGTTTCATCAAAATAATTTTTGTGTTGCCTTTATTAGGTTTTTGATCACTTAGGAAAACTAAGCTTTAAAAAGATTAAAGTTTTTATATCCATGTAACTTTTGGTATTGCTTTTAAAATTTATCACCTAAGTTAAATGAATAACTATTATTTTTTACCATAATCTTTGATTTTATTTTAATAAAATATTCTGAGCTGCTTATATATATTTTTTTGAGTTGGAGTCTCACTCTGTCACCCAGATTGGAGTGCAGTGGCCGCTCCCGGCCACCACAGCCTCGACCTGCTGGGCTCCGGCGATCCTTCCACCTCAGCCTGCCGTGTAGCTGGAACTACAGGCACGCACTACCATGCCCGCTCATTCTGATCTATTGTAGAGATGAGGTCTCGCCAAGTTGCCCAGGCAGATCTTGAACCCGTGGGCTCAGGCAATCCACTCACCTCAGTCTCCCAAAGGCGCGGGATTACAGGCTGAGCCACTGAGCCCAGCTTGCTCATACTTTTAATAAGTGTTCTACTAAACTTTATGCTATGAAGTTACAGAGCTTTGGCTCTCAGGACTGCAAAAAGCAGTAACTCGTACTAAATCCCAACAGTCAGGGCTTCATCTTTAGGCCCAGGAGAAGGTGACAATCAAAATAAACTTTCTTTATGAGACACAGTGCTAAAAATTAAAGTTATTCAATTTCTCTAGGCCCAGCGTCTATCATGGAGGAGGTGGGCATGTGAGATTGTTAGGGATGATTCTAAGAGATGAAATTAATTTAGAGTTATCTACAAATTAAGCATTAATATCCAAAGCACACTAATTGAAAGGTAGGAACCCCAGGAAACTTAGAATAGAGGAATTTGGTAAAATAATTCTAGCAGTAGTGCAGCCATTTTAGTTTTATTTTAGTTTCAGCTCTAGTCCTTCCACAATTGCTAAATAGCTTATTCTTTTACCTTTTAATCGTTAGCAAGAAGTAGGAAGGACCTGGCAATTATTTTAAGCCCCTTAAGGAAGCATGTCTAATCCTAATTGGTCTTCTAGGCATCCGTGCTTCCTGCAATGATGTGTTGTTATTAGTCTTATGTAACCAGCCTCCAGCCCTCCACCTGGAGTCACGAGATACCAGTGCCTGGGGATGTCAAGATACAAGACTTATGTGGCTTCTGTTATCTACATCAAAGACTGCAACTCTGGACATTCTTAGCTCAAACTCACCTTCAAGAGCCTTAAATATACCCAGCTTCCCAGTCTCTGAGGCCCCTATGAGCATTGGCCCCTTTGTGTCTGTGAAAAGTGCATAATAAACTTGACTTTCTCTGTGTTGTAAATCTTTACCTCTTTCCTGTGGCACTTACCCACCTTACCTCAGTTTACCCTTTCATTAATGCATAATCAACGTCAGAATAACAGAATTTCCTTGGAGTATTGGTCTGTTCTCTAACAGAAAATTATAGAAGTTATAATACATTTATAAAGATCCTACCTTATAGTCAAACTTATTAAAATTATATAAATTTGTTTTTAAGGTTTTTATTAAAATTTGCTTTGATGTTAATGATACGTGAATGCAAAGATAAAGTTTGGTTTTCTTGTAATTTCAGGAGATAAAGGATCTTTGTTCATCTTTTAAGTAAGCTGAATATAAATATATTCATATATATATAGATATATATGTGTATAGATAGATAGATAGATAGACGAAAGACAGATTCCATTTTCCCCTTAGACTGTCTTTCTTAGTTCTTGGTGGTTAAGAAATAAGTCTCTTCTATCAAAGAGTAAAAGTTTTTGCTTTAAAAATGTTTAGTTACCATTTTGTCTAAATGAATGATTATTTTACAATGACCTGTGATCCTGCGTTATACTGCTGTGCTTTTGAAATCTTTGATATTTGACATACTTTTCAATATCAAAATGTAAGGTTCTAAATTTAATCTTTTGGACTTTCTTAAGTTTTTAAAAAATCACCTTTCCAGAAGTCCAGAGAGAGACATATTCAGCTTATTTGATATGTTAAAATCATACAGGAAACATTGTCAAATATGAAAAGATGCTCAACTTTTTAATATTTATATCTGTAAATGTTCCAAAATTGTATAACATTTCCATAATTTTAATATGTTTTAGTATATGTTATCAATGGTAATCATGATTATGTTGTTACATATCACAGAATAACCAAATTTTCTTATTAATTGTGCTTTGACAATGGCTGTCTTAAGACTTTTGTCATTCACAATTATTGTTTTATTTTAATCCCTTTCAAGAAGCAATTTATAATCAACTATGGGATCTTATTGGTTACTTTTACTAACTCTTGTGCTGCAATGGGATCACATTTCGCACCTAAAGCAAGCCCCCAACTACATCCTGACTTCAGAACTAACCTGCTGAAACCTGCCTGCAATGTAAGAAAACAGTTGAGGTCTAGCCAGTCTCTAGAGTAACAACTAAGGGAGCCATCCTTCAGGGACATCAGAGCAGGACGGACCTCATGAACCCTGAAATAACTCTTACGTTTACACTCATCACGATGTTGTCATTTTATGTCTCTTGTAAATGCTATGCCAGATACAGGAAAAGGGTGAAATCAAGGGCCTGGAACATGATAGCTTGTAATATAGATCTGATCAAGGATGTTTTTTCAGACTGAACTCTAGACCTGCTTCCCTCTTTAAACAATTGTCTGCAAAATCAGGTCAAATTTTATCCTTCCCCCATAATTCAACATTACAGATGAGGAAACTGTTGTCACCAAATGGACAATTCAAGGAGTATCCCTCCTATCTCTGAGGGATCTTGCAAGATAAGCAAAATAGACAACTCTAGGAATGAGCCTTCCTAGCATCAAGGAATCCCCTGTTGTTTCTTGGCCTACACATGCCTACTAAGGAAGGATATTTGGCCAGTTGGTGGACCAGAGGACTAAACCTGACTTTTCCCCCAAATTCCTAACTAAGAGGCTTGGGGAGTCACTGCCTGGTAAGAACTTATCAGACAGGGTTTTATTACCCTATTATCTTATATCTTAATGTTTACTCTCCAACCTGATTCTGGTATAACATAACAAATAAGGTTTGCAGCCCTGAAAAGCCTTCTCTGTTGATTTCCAGACTCCGGGGAGCCTTGTAGGATCTTCCCTGAAGTCTGCCACATATAGGGCTTCATCTACATATCAACAAACCTGAGTTTTCTACACCTTATCTCAACAAAGCATTTCCTCTACTGATTTCTCAAATTCTTTAGATAGAGACTACACATTATCAGTCAAGAAGTCTTTGATTATTTTGATTATTGTAGCTTTATAATCAAAACATCCTGGTATTGGTACAAGAACAGGCATATATACCAATGGAATAGGATAGGGATTCTAGAAGCAAAACCTCAATTTCTCAACCAACTCATCTTTGACAAAGTTTCCATCATCAACCACTGGAGAGAGGAGAACCTATTCAGTAAATGGTGCTGGGAAAACTGGCTGATCACATGCAGAAGATTGAAACAAGACCCCTACCTATCACCACACACAAAAATTAACTCTAAATGAATCAAAGACCTAAATGTAAAACCTCAAACTAGAAGAACCTTAGAAAATGCAGAAGACACCCTTAGGGAAATTGGAACTGGCAACCAATTCCTGATCAAAATCCTAAGTGTCTATACCATAAGAGATAAGATAGACAAGTGGGACCTCATCAAACTGACAAGCTTAAACAAAGTCAAAGAAATCATCAAGAGCACAGAGAGAGAGCCCATAGGCTGGGAAAAAATATTTGCCAACTGTATATCTGACAAAGGCCTAATATCTAGGATCTACAAGGAACTCAAATGTGCCAAAAAAGACGAAAAACAAACAGTCCCATTACAAAGTGGGCAAAAAATATGAACAGACACTTCTCAAAAGAAGACATATGAGCAGCCAAAAGATACATGAAAAAAAATGCTCAAACTCACTAGTCATCAAAGAAATGCAAATTATGTAAATTAAAACTACACAGAGATACCACCTAACTCCAGTCAGGAAGGCCGTGTTCAATAACTCAAAAAACAAAACAAAACAAAACAGATGCTGGAGAGGATGTAGGGAGAAGGGAACACTTCTACACTGTTGGTGGGAGTGTAAACTAGTACAACCTCTATGGAAAACAGTGTGGTGTTTCCTAAAAGATTTAAAAATCAACCTTCTGATACAGAGACCCTCTAATGTCTGTCCATATTGTCACAGCCCCTAGAGAAGGGAATGGCAAGGGTGCAAGTGCTCCTGTACATTCCTGAACAATATTCCTGAGAGCTAATAAAAGGTATGCTTCCCCTTATCTCCTATGCACTCCCAGTGAGTAACTTCAGGGGATCGTTGACTTTGCTGTAGTCTATGACCCACCAACCGAAAGATGCAAATCTCCTTTTACTCCCTTTTTCTGAGTGGTTATAAGTTTGATAATATAGTTTCAATGTAATCATAAGCCTTATGAATTATATAACTTTTGTATCAATGCAATCATAAACTTTGTGATTTGTGTAACTTTTGCATAATGCGCAATGTCTTAAGCCCTTTACTCTATGGCAAGCTTGATTGCTGCATCTGCCAGACCCTATTGACAAAAACTATGTGATACCTCTGATACCTGGCACCAGGAAGTCTAGACAGAAAAATGTCATTGAAATGTGGCTGAAACTCAAGTTCTATACAATGCTCTGCTGGTCACATGGCTAATGTATAGGTACCGACAACTCTGGACTATAAAAGTGAACTGTAAAAGCCTAGAGGGTGAGGAGAACCATTTTGAAAGACCTTGAGTCTGGCTCTGCTCCCTGGATTCAAATTCAGAAATAAACTTTTTTCTACCAGTTCCCTGCCCCTTTGCTTTATTGGTATCAAGGGGAGCAGCTGAGTGTTACTTGGACCATAACACTTACATATGACCCCACAACCCTCCTACTGGGAATATACCTGGAGGAACTCAAATCACTCTATGAAAAAGATACTTGCACATGCATGTTTATTGCAGCATTGTTCACAATAGCAAAAACATGAAACCAACCATGCTGCCCATCAAAAGATGACTGAATAAAAAAAAAGTGGTACATATAATGTGATGGAATATTATGCAGCCATAAAGAAGGACCAAATTATGAACTTAGCAGCAACTTGGATGGACTTAGTGTCTATAACACTTAGTGATCTATCACAGAAACAAAGAAATGAGTATCGCATGCTGTCACTCATAAGCAGACCTTGAACAATTTTTGTAATACTATAAGAAAAGGATTGGCAGTAGTGGAAAACTTTTGGGGGGTAGGGGAGGAGGGACTGGCAGTAATGGGAAACTGCCAGGGAGGGGGGTACACCTCATCAACAAGGGTACCTGCATAATGAACATTTGTGTACCTAACCTTGAAATGTACCCCACATCTTTAAAAAAAAATTTTTTTTAAAGGAGTCTTTGAATTCACCTATGACCTACATGTTATCACTTGGAAATGTCCCGCTTTTCCGAACCAAACCAATGAAAGTTTCACATTCATTGATTTGTGGCTTCTTATAACTTCTGCCTTCCTAAAATGTATATAACCAAGCCAACTTTCGGCCACAGTAGGCACACATTCTCAGGACCTCCTTAAGATAGGTCTTATGGGTCACTCATATTTGGCTCAAGAATAAACCATCTTAAAATATTTTACAGTTTGGCACCTTTTCATCAACATACTTCTTTACAGCACAATGTTAAGCAACACCCTTAAAGTATAATCAATCTGATTTTTAAATTTAGGTTATCCTTGCATGAAAAATGTTGTAATTCTATCAGCACCTCTGATTTTGCCCATAAAAATTATCCTCATGTTTTTCCACATCAGGGAGTGCTGATCACTGTTCTTTACTGTCCTTGTTTCCTCAGGTAGTTGCCTTTACACTTTGCTCTTGAATGAACTCTTTTAACTGGATCCTGAGACTTTTGATTATTTTAAGTTGACTCTACAAAGTCTCATTCCACAGCCCATGGTTGTTCCCTAGTGCAAACCCAGGTGGCTCTGTGCAGACAGTGTCCTCCTTTCTCAGGCTCTGAGTCTATGTGACTAATAAGCTGCTATCCATTTCATCTGTGCAGTGTGGTCCCTATAAGCCTAGGGCAGGAATCTCTCCTTCACCAATGGAGAGAAGAGGAAAGTATTAAAACAGCATGGCATATGACAAGCGCTCATCAAATGATATTATTAATATCTAGAAATGTCATCATCCTGGTGTTATGCAATGCACATTTTAGCCATAGAATGCAACACATTAGAAGTAAATAAATTCACTTTGGAATAACAGTGAAATGGCATTTTAATATTTTATTTTGTTCCAACTGATTACTGCAAAAATCTTCTGAGTTTATTCAGATGTAGGAAATCTGAACTTCATGGGAAATCTTCTGATATTTATATTTTGGCAGCAAACTGGTAAATGAGTATAATTCGCTCTGGGGCAACCAAAGCACACCAGTAGGCGTTATAAGGACAGAAAGTCTGCTGTTACTGAAGTAAAACCTTAGATGAGATTTTAGGTTCCACAGGGCATACATAGATTTGAAAAAATGATTTTCCTGGTGAAAAAAGAAAGAAAGGGAAGGAAGGAAGGAAGGAAGGAAGGAAAGAAGGAAGGAAGAAAGAAAGATATAAAGGGATGTAAAGTAACACCTTTAAAAGCTAAACATGACTCTTGGCACTCTTACAACCCCAAAGTATTTTTCTCAAGATTCTCCTTCCCCATTCATCTCTTTTAAATGTACTTATCAAGGAAGAGAGTGTCCCATCTCCCTAAGTTGGAAGGTAGGAGCCTACCTTTCTTGACTCCAAGTTTTGAAACTTCTTCTGGTCATAAAGATACAAGAAGCTAGCCGGGCATGGTAGTGCACGCCTGTAGTTCTGGCTACTTGGAAGGCTGAAGCAGAAGGATCGCCGGAGGCCAGCTGGTCAAGGTTGTGGTGGCCGGGAGCGTACTACTGCACTCCAGTCTGGGTGACAGAGTGAGACTCCAACTCAAAAAAAAAAAAGACACAAGAAGCTTATTTTTTCTTTAGACAAAGACAGCCATTCTAATCACCAGGTAAATTTATAATGAACCATGTGCAACAAATGCTCCGCTAAGACATCTTACTTGAAAGCTAGTTACTATTTATCTTGAGATTATGTATGTGGTAGGTTATTCTGTCTGGCCATAGAAATGGGTGAAACTTTTTTCTGTTTCTGCACTCTCTTTAGAAGACTGCCCATGTTGGACCTGCAGTCTGGCTCAATGCTTACTTAATAATAAAACTATTTTCTTTTTCTTCTGCTATTGTAGAGAAATGTTTTAGGTTGGCAAGAGAGTTTCTTTCTAACTATTTCCTCAGCTTTGCCTCCTGCTGGTGTATTTTTCAAATGGCCACAGCAAGCAGGGCTTTATAAAATAAAGGAGCCTCTTTTGGTGGTCTTTATTACTGTAACCTTGCTTTCCTTAGCTCTGGCTACAAAATTATGGCTCTGGCTACAAAATTATGTATCTCCCTGTGGTGGGCACACCTGTGTCCTTCTCATTGTTTATCCTTGTTAGTTTTGCATCTGTGAGCTGCTTGTTTCCCTAGGGTGAATGTGACTGTGGACAGGCCAGGTCAGAAGGCACAGAAAGGAAGGACAACGTTCTTTTGATCTGAAGGGGGGTGGGGGGAAGTTGGGGTGCATCACCCATTTTGTCACAGAGAGAAAACCATCCTTAGTAACATCTTCCTCCCTCTTTACCTCCCCTACTGCTCTCCCTCCAATAAACTGGAGTCCCTTTGCTAATCTCATCTCTGTCTTCCCAGACATTGGCAATTCTATCCCATTTCCTCCCTTTCTTCAGGTGAATTTGTCTCTCTTCCCTGATGCTTTCAACTTCCAAATTACTGAAATCCTTCCCTTTCTGAGTGACTGTATGTTCTGGAAGCTCTAAGATCCCCCTCTTTAAATATGCCAAACATAGTTACTAATGGATTTAAATCTAAGGAGTAACTTCAGCCACCCACCCTAATTTCACTAGTCATTCTCTAGGGAAAGCAATCCATCCGGGGGGAGGTGGGGGGCTTTGCAGCATTCCCACATGGCTCCCTACAACTCTTCCTCTGGTTAAAACCACCGGGCTTTTCTTTTCATACTCTTATCCCCCAATCTTAAATAACACATTCAGTTTGTGTCCTTATGTCACACATTCACCACAACAATAAATCTTTACTTCTTTGAGGCCAGAAGAAAGACCTTAGTTCTCCATATTTCCTACACTCAAAATAAGCCTCTAAACAGAAGACACAGCATATAATAAAAGCTTTTTTAGTAAAAAAAAAGAAACAGTTTCACATTGAAATGCCAATATTGTTTGAAAGACAAATTCTGTGTTCTGTAACACTAAATTAGGGATGTGTATTTAATCATCAAGAAAACACATTATTTTCTTTTACCAACTAATCAATAGCAGTGTATAAGGCTGTATGATTTTTCTCTTCATTGTCTGCAAGGCAGAGAAGAGGCTGTAAAAAACTTCTAAATTAGGAATCTTAGAAATCAAAGAAAAAAATTGTAGTCCTATATTTGGGGGAGAGAGGGTAAGAAAGCAGACCTGTCCAGTTTTACCCTCATATAACATCTTCTCCATGTCATCACTGGCCTCTGTCCCTTGGCTTATGGGCATTTGGGGGCAGGAATGATTTCTCATTCTATGCAGTTCACTGTGTATGGTATCAGCACAGGAGTTTCTACTCAAATGCTTGTTTTCTGCAGAATAAAGGGTGTGGCCCTGAAATATTCTTCTGGGTGGTTGGTACAGACCAGAAACGGAGTGGACATCCAGGTGGAACGAGCTTGGGAGGGAACGATCCAAGGTGTCAACTTGCCTGCTTTATTCTTTCCTTGTGAAGATATGAATACAATTCTTATTTGCTTTCTTAGCCAATTAGAAACAGAAGGTTTTCAAAAGTACAAGGGAAACGTCAATGATTGGAGCCCACAGACTTCACAGCAAATTGGATGGAGTTGGACACCATCATACTAAGTGAACTATCACAGAAACAAAGATCTGAATATTGCATGTTCTCACTCATTAAGGGGGCCTTGGACATTACCACACCAGCACAAGGGAAGGATTGACAGTCAGTGGGCACTGCTAGGGGAGAGAGGAGGATGCGGGGAGGAAGGGATGACAACACAAAGCATACTTGGTTCATTTCCAGGGGGAGTGAGGGCCAGTTAGAAGTCCAAACTTCACCTTCATGCAGCCTACTTATGTAGTTAATCCTCACTTGTAACCCATGTTCCTATAATAGAATACAATTTTTAAAAAGATAAAAAATAAAACAAAAATCATCTTATTTTTTTCCTCTTGCTCAAGTGTCCTACCAAGGATCAAGCTCTAGAGACAATGAGTTTCATTACATGTGCCAGAAGTCAGTTTAAATTCTGATTGATTTAGCAGAAATTGAAATCCTTGCAGGGAAGTCCTTCACTAATGAGTGTTCCCAGTCTTGGAATCCACCTGCCATGAAGCTAAAGGTCTTTTAGGCCTTTTCTGGTTATGCATCTTCCCTAAGCCTGTGTGTGTGTATACGTGTGCCATGTGTGCTTTCCCCCCAATTCTCTTCCTTACATGGGTGCTTTTAAATGTGTTAATTTCGCTGGGCTCGGTGGCTCAGCCTGTAATCCCGTGCCTTTGGGAGGCTGAGGTGAGTGGATTGCCTGAGCCCGCGGGTTCGAGACCCGCCTGGGCAGCGAGACCTCATCTCCACAATAAATAAAAAAAAAAATCAGCTGGACGTGGTAGTGCATGCCTGTAATTCAGGCTACTTGGAAGGCTGAGGCAGAAGGATCGCCGGAGCCCAGCAGGTCCAGGCTGTGGTGGCCGGGAGTGGCCACTGCACTCCAGTCTGGGCGACCGAGTGAGACTCCAACTCAAAAAAAAAATGTGTTAATTTCTATAAGTCTTCCTTCATCTTTCTCTCAGGTCTCAGTGATCTCTTTTTCTCAGGTTTCTATAAATCTGTCTTCTCCCTGTGGCTTTTATGAGTCATGCCTGCTCCCTCCTGTGGCTTTTCCTGCCTTAATATCTGAGCTGGGTCACTTTGGCTATCTGAGTTCTACATTCGGTGACACAGAGACTAATCTCTCTGTCAGTCACTGACAGGATAACATGTTGCAAATTAGGTCTGCTCCACTCTCTCCAGTTTGAGAAAGAGAAGTGGGGCTATGACCACCACTTTCTCAAACTGCTTCATGCTCAGTCAAGGATGTGGGGGTGAGGGTGAGTAAAAATGTCAGGAATGCTGCTTTTCCTTGATTGGGCATTTGCATGTTTGCTGTTGATCTCTGATTGATTTCCAGAGTTCTTATAAAGTTATTCTAGCCAGTATCTATCTGGTTGTGGATTTAATGTTTCTATGGGGAATGAGAGTCTGGAACTTCCTAATCTACCACCATGCTAACATCACTCTTCTCTCCTTTTTGTTGCCTCTTGTTTGGTTCAGTGTTTATTTGATTGCTATAAACCATTGATCTGCAGTTTAGGCAAATGTCTTCTTATGATTACTGAGCTTTTGATGCCACTGAATGACTGCACTGGGAGTCATTCATCAGGTGGAACAGCATTCAGAAGCAAAGACCACTTTGAATGTGTTTTCAGACATCTCACAAAATTACTCAATTCTACATGTAAGAAATCAGTTTGTGAATTGTCCTTTCTGCAGTTGGTTCTTTTTTCTGTCAGTTTATAAGTTATAAAGCTGTATAGACATACAAACTTAAAAGAAAAAAAATACTGAAACACTTGAATGTTTATCTCTTAGTTGGAAAATTAATAAAATTGAACAATGAAGTTATGTGTGAAGCTAAACTTGAAAGTTATACATGCCAAGGCTCATGGTGTGATCATATGCATAAATAAACACATAAACATAAATAACTTAAAAAAAAACTCAACACAATATTATGGACATTTTCCCACTATATAAACCTTTAATTAATACCAATTAACACTTGCCTGGTAAAATATTTTATTTATCTAGTCACCTACCAAAGACTTCTTGCTGTTTTCAAACTTTGCACTATTATAAATGTATTTTGATAGGAACATCTTTGCTTATGCATCTTTAAATAATATATGATAATATTTTCAAAACAATTTACTAGGGGAGGAATTGTCAACTCAAAGACAAGATATATTATTTAGCAATATTTTACAATTACTAGGCAATATGATTTCTAAAAGCTAATTTAATTTTTAAACAGAACAAATCTTTATATAAATTATAACTTTTATGAACCATTTTATTGTTATAATATATGTCATACAATTAGAATAATATTTTATTTATTTTAAGTATCTCTTAAAAATTACAATGAAACTGCTCATAGAGTAGGTGAATATAGTTGCAAGCTATTACGCTGTAAGTATCAGTGTGACTTGCTGATTTGGGAACAATTGAAGATGCAAGAAAAGGAGGTTAGGATGATTGTTAGGTGTTCAGCTTGGCACAGAATAGAAGGATAGATATGCTACCTTAATTATGAGTTAGGAAACAATAAGAGAATGATCAGTTAAATCTGAAAATGCTGGATTTTAAGGAACTGTGTAGCACTCAACTAGAAGTTAGAAGTGGATGCATATATCTGGAGAGAGGCTCAAGCTAGAGAAGGACACAAGGGAGTTATCATCATTTTGTTAAATAAAGCCAGTATTGACAGAAAGATGCCAAACTCTGTAAAATATTCTAAGATGGTTTATTCTGGCCAATGTGAACGACCTAGGCCCATGACACACATCCCTAGGATACCCCAAGAAAGTGAGCCTGACAATGGTTGAATGGTAGCTTGGTTATATACAGTTTAGGACAGAAGTTACAAGAAGCCATACATCAATACATGTGAGATTTACACTTGTATAGTACAGGGAGGAAGAACATTTACAAGCTGGGGTCCACAATTTACAGGTGAATTCAAAGATTTTCTGATGGACACAGTCATCATAGTCAGCATAGCTATCTAAGGAATTGTGAGAGCAGTAAAGAAAATGCGCAATTTGAGGAAGCTAAGGGACCAGAGTTTCTTGATATGTAGACAGAGTTTTATAGGTGGTCATGGTAAACTTCAAACAGAGCAAACATTTGTTTTAAAGGATGCCAGTCTCCCCAAAAGACTGTTTTACAGGGTCATAAAATACTTCAATTTTTCCTTGTTTATCTTTTCAGGTTGGAAAGTACATCACGCTAAAAATTAGGAATTTGGCAATATAAGGGAAAAACAAAAGTCAGTTTAATCATCACCAAGGGGTAGATGATATGACTCAGAAGTAAGTGTGCATTGAGAAAGGGACCAAGATTCAAATCCTCAAATTAAGATGCAACTATTTAAAGACAAGACCATGAAGGAGACAAAGAAAAGGCAGCAGAAAATTAGAGTTAACCAGAAAAATAACAACACAAGATAACTGGTCAAAATGTTTTCAGAACATTCTTCAGAAAAAGCAAATAATATGCAGATTAAATTCAGAGAAATGCCTGTGAATTATGAGAATGAAACTTAGACTGGAGAGGACTGAAGAATAAATGACAGCAAAATAGTCAGAGATAAATACAGAACATCCTTTTTTAAAAATTTTCAATTTTAAAGATGTGGGGTACAATTCAGGGTTAGGTAAACAAATGTTGGTCATGCAGGTACCCTTGGTTGATAAGGTGTGCCCTTCCCTCTCCTGGCAGTTTCCCTCAATTGCCAATCCTACCCCCATTCCCTTGGCAGTTTTCTACTACTGCCAATACCTTTCTTATAGTATTATGATAATTGTTCAAGGTCTGATGATGAGTGAGAGCATATGGTACTCTCTTCTTTGTTTCTGTGATAGATCCATCCAAGTTGCTGCAAAGTCCATATGCTTGTCCTTCTTCCAACTTCGATGGACAGCATGGTTAGTTCCATGTTTTTGCTATTGTGAATAGAGCTGCAACATACATGCATGTGCAGGTATCTTTTTTGTAGAATGATTTGAGTTCCTCCGGGTATATTCCCAATAAGAGGATTGCTGAGTCATATGGAAGGTCAATTTCTAGTTCTTTCAGAAATCACCACACTGTCTTCCAAAGAGGTTGAGCTACTTTGCGTTCCCACCAGCAGTGTAGAAGCATCCCTTTTTCTCCGCATCCTCACCAGCATCTGTTATCATTTGTTTTATGAATGATTGTTATTCTTACTGGGGTTAGGTGGTATCTCAGTGTGGTTTTGATTTGCATTTCTCTGATGATGAGTGAGGCTGAGCACTTTTTCATGCATCTCTTGGCTGTCTGTATATCTTATTTTGAGAAATGTCTATTCATGTCTTTTTCCCACTTTTTAACGGGGCTGTTTGTTTTTTTCCTTTCAGCACGTTTGAGTTCCTTGTAGATCCTGGATGTTAGGCGTTTGTCAGATATACTGTTGGCAAATAGTTTTTCCCATTCTGTGGGCTGTCTCCCTGCTCTCTTGATGGTTTCTTTTGTTTTGCAGAAGCTTGTCAGTTTGATGAGGTCCCACTTGTCTATCTTGTTTCTTATGGTATGGACACTTAGGGTTCTGATCAGGAATTGGTTGTCAGTTCCAATTTCCATAAGTGTGTCTCCTGCGATTTCTAAGATTCTTATAGTTTGAGGTTTTATGTTTAGGTCTTTGATCCATTTAGAGTTAATTTTTGTGTATGGTGATAGGTAGGGGTCCTGTTTCAATTTTCTGCATGTAATCAGCCAGTTTTCCCAGCACCATTTGCTGACTAGGTTCTCCTCTCCCCAGTGGTTGTTGTTGGAGGCTTTGTCAAAGATGAGTTGGTTGAGTAATTGAGACTTTGCTTCTGGAATCTCTATCCTGTTCCATTGATTTATATGCCTATTCTTGTACCAATATCAGGTTGTTTTGATTACTGTAGCCTTATAATAAAGTTTGAAGTCTGGAAGTGTGACACCTCCTACTTTGTTTCTTTTGTTAAGGATTGTTTTGGCTATTCGTGGTCATTTATGTTTCTATATGAATTTTTTATTGTCATTTCCATGTCTGAGAAGAATGATGTTGGTAATTTAATGGGTATTTTGTTAAATCAATAAAGAACATCTTTTATAAAGCAAGGGAGAGACCCTCAGTGATAGTTCATAAAGAAATAGGGTCAATAGAGTATGTGTTTTTTTTCAGAAGAGTAAAAATGTGTTTGAAATGTGTTTAAAAGCTAATGGGAGAAGCCAGTCAAAGAGAAAAGTTGACGTTTCTGAAAGAAGGGGGCTAATTTACAGGCAGTAGAAGTAGACAGATTTGGCATTTCTATAGAGGTACCTCGGTTGGGCTGGAAGGAAAGACAGTCAAGAATCCCTGAAATGCAGACACAGTTTAGGGGAACAATGTATCTCAATCTGGAGACAGTTGTCTCTAAGGACTTAGCAAATTTGAAGCTGCCTTTGTAGACTATCTTCTTGTAGAATATGTCTATTTTACAGTAACCACAACAAATTTCAGTTACAAGGTTTAAAACAATGAGGAGTCAGGCCAGAGCTCTGACAGATATTTCCTTAAGGTAAGGAGAACAAATTCTATAATCTGGACAATTTCAGAAAACAAATAGCTATCAGTCTTTATTATTTCAACGAACATCTGCATGCAAATCTTCTAAGCAAATAATGTTACAGGAGGAGGGGAGGGCTAATGTGATGTTTAATATAGGTTATTTGCCAGGCTTGGTGGCTCAGCCTGTAATCCCGCGCCTTTGGGAGGCTGAGGTGAATGGATTGCCTGAGCCCGTGGGTTCGAGACCCGCCTGGGCAACTTGGCAAGACCTCATCTCTACAATAAATAAAAAATTAGTCGGACGTGGTAGTGAGCGCCTGTAGTTTCAGCTACTTGAAAGGCCGAGGCGGAAAGATCGCCGGAGCCCAGCAGGTCGAGGCTGCGGTGGCCGGGAGCAGCCACTGCACTCCAGTCTGGGTTACAGAGTGAGACTCCAACTCAAAAAAAAAATATGTATATATGTATATATATGTGTGTGCGTGTGTGTGTGTGTGTGTATAGATGTTATTTATCTGATTGTTTTTCTTTTTCATTTCTTGCCAATCTGATTATACTTGCTTGGGGACCAAAATGTTGTTTCTGGTTCTGATACAGTTTTCACCTGAAAACACAGTACTCTATCTGAACAACATAATTGATTTCCTAGTGAGAAACTAGATGTGCAAAAGGACCATGATCAGACCATATGTGAGAGCAGAACTTGGACTCACAGTCTCAGTAGCAATCAGCCCCAGGAGTCAGGCCAGTGAATGCCAGCTTTGGTATTTTGTGCCTGTTTCCAACTCATGGATAGGCAGAGACAGACAAGGATGGTCCCCAAACAAATCACATGAGATACCTCTATTAGCCTGGTTAGTTCTATTTAGTTCATTCCCATCTCCCCCATGTCAACAACATCTAATTATAGCATCTGTGAAGTCTTTCCTTTTTTCACTTATAAAACCTTCCCATTTTCCTACCTGCCTGTGAATCTCTGTCAAACCCCAGTGATAGTGGCTAATTTCTTTGCAAACTCCAAATATATAGCCTTCATTTATCTCATTTGATATGTCTTTATTTTCACTTTGGATACTGAAACTTGGGCAAAATTGCTGAATTGGCAATCGTAGAAATATTACAATCTCAAGAATTAGGACATGAAGACTAAGAACAGATTACAGTGATGGTAGATCAAATTTTCAAGCTAGAACACAATTGTTCTTCAGTAAAAGAAAAATGTCATTATTGTTTCATTAGACCACATTTAATATCTTTATATGATCAAAAAGATCAGCACTTGCATTTCTCAAAACAGCTTATTATTTTATGGCTTAAAGTATTCTAGGACTGTGCTTCTAAAACTGAATGTGCTCAAGAATCACTAAGGGACCTTTGTTCAATGTGGGTTCAAACAAGGTTGCTGGTACATGCTGGAGCTTCAGTAGTGAGAATCTAGGGTGTTAGGGCTGTTGCTAAAGATGTCTACTTACAAGCTGGAAATGAAGAGATAATTATGGACAGATGTTAATCAATACATTTAGTTCAATAAATTCTCTCACCTGAAATCCAAGAAGAGACTAAGTAGAATCAACTTAATATTGCAATGAGTTTGTCAAAAGGTAAGGGGTGAGGGAACAGTCCCACAAGACTGTTCTCACTGCAGACACCAGCCACAGTTTTGGAAGTTCCCAGAGCCAACCTCACTTCAGACTAGCTAGCTATAAATCCAGGGCTTCAGTAATTCATTAAAATTATTCACAGAGCTCAGAGAAGTGGTATACTTATGATTATAACATCACTATATCAAAAAATATTAAAATTAGAACCAACCAAAGTAAGAGAAGGGCTTCAAACAAAGCTTTTGTTGTCCTAGGGAAGGATTATCTTCCCTGCGTCAATGAGTAGCAATTCACGCAGGGTATTGCCAATCCAGCAAACTCATCCAAGCTTCAATGTCCACAGTCTTTATTGGGTTTATATTATGTAGCATGATTGATTGAATCATTGCCTGGGTGGTTGAACTCAACTTTTAACCCCTTCTCTCCCTAGTAGTTGGGCTGATATTATATCATTCAAATTCCTGAAAGGCCTAGATGGAGTCAATATAGCCAAAGAGCAGCCATTTTAACATTACCTAGTTCTGACATGTTTTTCTAGTAGTTAATTTACCCTCTAATCACTAGCCAAGAACAGAACCGATTCTCAGAGGTAGCTATTAATATTTGTCTTACAAACCCTCCTCAGCTTGTTTTCTATTAATTAGCTTTTCTATTCCATATATTTGTCTCCAGCCATAAGAAAACCAAATTAACCTAACCAGCCCTTCCTGACAGATGATACAGACAGATACCATCACCATGGCTATAGTCATATGACTGACTCACCCATCTGTCTGCTGTCCATCACCTGACAGTAGTACCTGTGTTTACCTGCCCTTTGTGATGACATGAAACAGACCACCACCCAATCATCTTAATGATCTGCCCCCATCAAAGGGAATGTTTAAAAGGCATTCAACCTTAAATAGCAGCACCACTGTTTTTGTTAAGCACTGGCTAGGCCATGTGCTCCTTGAGCCATGGCTGCCATGTTTTCCTAAGCTTTGACCCCTTCCTTTCCCTTGGGAGGTGAATCTCTATCTCTTTCTCCAATCTACTTTCTTAATAAACTATATTTTTTCCCATCTAACTTCTGTGCAATTCTTTGCATCTTTCCTGTGGCACCAGATCATAGACCCCCTCACTAGGTCTGACCTAACATTTTGGAAGCCCTACTGGGATTCTGACCTAACAGTTCCAATTCTTAAATCACATGGTCAACACCTTGCTGAGCCATCTCATTTGCATAAACTGTTGGTTGTGACCTAAGGGGCCCACCATGAATAAGAAAGACCTTTCTATCACTTGGGAAATTCCAAGGGCTTAAAGAGTACCTTATAGGAACTGAGACAAAAATCTGACCACTATTTAGTTGATTTCAAATTCCTATTACAGAAGCATGCAATATACGTGGCACATGTATTATTCCAATTTTTTTTAAACAAAAGTAAATTTTGGTCATATTAATTTTTTTTTGGAAAAACATAATTACCAAATGGCAGTAGCATAGTGGAAGAAAGGTTTAGCAGGCTTAGACTACTTCCCTTTCCTCTATATTTTCTTGACATTATTTACTCTCAAATGGGTGGTCTTATGTCAGGTCACAATATTCATACTCATTGGTGAGATAACATGCATGTAAACAAATCTGTATTGCTACTTTCATTGAACATTGATTGCATTTTATCTTCAATGCATGTATTTCAAAAGCATGTAATGCATTGTGTTTTAAAAATGTCATTCTACCCGATACAATTCTGAGAACTAGAAACTTTACACAGTATATAATATTTTTACTTCAGTGCCAATCAAGTGTCAGTGTCTCAGTAAGTACTTTGATCAATTTTACAAAGTCCCAAGTTCAAGATTCTCTCAAGCATTGCCACATAGGCATCACTGACAAAGTGGACTCTTTAGATTCTGGGATCCTGGGCAGGAAAATATTAATAAGGCAGCCCCTCTTATAGAAACTTTTTCCAATGAGACTGTTTCTCTTAATGTGCTGCACTTACATTAATGGACTGTAGATTTCATGTACTATTTTCCTGAATTATGCTGTCTACCTGACGCTAAACAGGATGACACATTTGACATAGTATAAGTTAAATATTAAGCATAGTTAATAACATTTTACCTTCAAAATATGATAAATGGGTGGAATTTATTTTGGTTTATATTACAATTTATACAAATAAAACAGCATCAGTGATGTGGTATCTAATATGCTGGAGTCTATTATAAAACACTTCTAGAATAACTAGCATTTTGAGACTGATGGCTTGCATGCTCTATTATATAAAAATTTACACAATTCTACTGGCAAGCCAACTATCCCTGAACTACAAATGTGTCTAGATACATCAGTAGTGACTCAACTGCCTCAGTGTGTTTTGGTGTGAAGGAGAAATGGCCAACTGATTGTTCTGGAGAAATGGAGGCCCAAATAAAACTTCAAAACTACAAATACTCAAATTACAGTGTAATCTGAAATATGACACTTGCTGTGTTCCCTGGGAGAAGATAAAAATCAATATTTCCGGGCCAACCTGAGTGTTTAACCTGTTAAAGATGTAGATAAAGATATGGATTCTGTGCTTGGTCAAACTTTAGTCAGGATCTTGAACCGTATCCTACACTCATCTGTGGACTTCCCTGTAACATCCAATTTAGGAAGAATCCCTTATTCTTGATGCTTAATCACCCTCGATTTCTCATCCAATTCTCTGCTCTCCACCTTTGGTATCTGATCACCCTGGCCTGCTTTCAGCAGAATTCCTATTAGGTCATTCAGCCAGGATTACCCCCAAGCCTGATGTCTCTTGGCAATTTTTCATCCACTGACTGCCTTTTCCCCACTCCTAAGCTATAAATTACCTCTTGTCCTTGTTGTATTTGGTATGGAGCACAGTTCTATACTGGGTCTTTCTTTCTTTATTTCAGTAGTCTTGAACAAAATTTGCCTTCATTGCTTAACTTCTGTTTGGCTGGGTTTTTGTTTGTTTGATTTTGATATAGATGAAGTAAAAGCATTTCTACTTCCTATTTTATTTATAAGTGTTGTTGCATGTTAACATTTAAAATTACATAACATATAAGATGATATGTTAATTTTGAAATATTTCTAAACTCATATCTAATGAATACGCTTTTCTTTACTTGTCACACACACCGGTAAAGACCTTCATCTTCACCTGAAACACATTTTGAATTGCCCAAAAGTTTTCCAAAGCACTTCATCTTTTCTTCTAGCGAACTTGCTGAACTGCTGTTGAATCCAGGGGTGACTCTGTGATGATGCTGTCACCCAAATTTTATCCTGATCACACGTTCTCGTATACAAACTGAGATTTCACCTCCTTGAATATTTCTGCTTTTAAATTATTGCTGTTTAGATCTTATTGTAAAATATTTATTTGAAAAATATTCAGAATTGCAATTGAGAGTTCCCACTTCTGTGTCAAGTATATTTGCCTCCAAATATATTCACCAATTCTGCTCACTCTGTGGCAGGCAGGCAAAAATCTAGGACCCCAATGCTGTAAACGCCATATGACATTAGGATTCAACATGGATCAACTTTCTTTACTGAGAGATATTTTTCTTCCCAAAAAATCAAACATCCTGGCATTAAACTGTTCCAAGCAGCTCTTTGTCATCACAATAATTTGATTTAGAGACGATACAATACACCAATCAGAAATCTTATTGGAAAATAGAAACTTGCTGAGAATCAAAATCCTATGTTATTATAAGTACTCAATTTTATTATACTTACGCCATGTATTTTCTGCCAGTGCTATTTTTCAGTCCTGGGTTACTAATTGCACAATTGAAACATGGACTTACACATTATTCTAGATTTCACACTTCCATTAACTAATAGAGTAGAAGGATTTTTATTTTGCTATTCTGTTGTTTTTTACTGTCACTATTGTGCCAACTGTGGTAATCTGGAAATTCAATTATTTTGCTTCAAAAATTACGTTAAGTGTGGCTATCTTTCAAAAGATATTTCAACCTACAAAACATGGAATTTAGTAGTGTCTATGTATCTGCCTCATTATTGCTGTCCTAAGGCTAAAAATTTTTAAAAAGTCAACTCATCGCTGGGCTCCGTGGCTCAGCCTGTAATCCCGCGCCTTTGGGAGGCTGAGGTGAGTGGATTGCCTGAGCCCTCGGGTTCGAGACCCACCTGGGCAGGTGAGACCTCATCTCTACAATAAAATAAAAAAAATTAGCCGGGCGTGGTAGCGCATGCCTGTAATTCTGGCTACTCGGAAGGCTGAGGCGGAAGGATCGCTGGAGCCCAGCAGGCGAGGCTGCGGTGGCCGGGAGCGGCCACTGCACTCTAGTCTGGGAAACAGAGTGAGACTCCAACTCAAAAAAAAAAGTCAACTCATCAAGTTTCCCCTGCAGTACATATACATTTACATAACGTCCTCTCTTTTTGAAGGACTTAAATATTCCAAAGTTTCTGACTCGTCAGGTAGAAAACTTCTTCACATATAAGTAAGCTTGGCCCTTGGAAAACCAAAATAGTTTTCCCAACAGGCCTTTGAAGGTATTGACTCCATATTTTCAACTTTAGTTCCTTAAAAGTTTCTGGTCATAGCTGATTAAACAAACATTATTCTCAAACATGACTTTCTAGGCAAGGTCTCATTGCATGGTTAATTTTTCCCATTGTATTCTGCAAAAAAGTAGCACAAATTCTTGCTGAACTTAACCAAACAATTATATTGCCATGCAAAGTAAGAAGGTTCAATAAAAAGTGTCTGTATTATGGGATATATGTGTTGGAGGGGAGTCAGTAAGAAAAAGAATCACTTAAAACTGTTTTCACTTTTTGAAAGCAGTCTGCCAAATTGCTATGAAGGGTTATGGATCTGTAGAAGATGAAGATTTAACATGATCGTGGTTTATTTATTACTGGTAATTTTTTTTAACTTGGAATCCCACTTTTTCACCCAAGCTGGAGTGCAGTGGCATACAGGCTCAAAGCCACCCTAGCATCGACCTGCTGGGCTCCAGTGATCCTTCAGTCTCAGCCTTCCAAGTAACTGGAACTACAGACACGTGCCACCACTCCTTGTTACTTTATTTTAATTTTATTTTTATTTTATTGTAGAGACGAGATCTCACCAAGTTGCCCGGGCTGGGCTTGAACCTGTGGGCTCAGGCAATCCTTGGCCTCCCAAAGTGCTGGAATTACAGGCTGAGCCACTGAGACTGGCCATTACTGGTAATTTTTAATATGAAAGTTCTAATAAGAGTTTAAAACAAGAATAAAGTAACTGATAGGGAAATTTGGTTAATTCTGGGCCATGCAAAATGAGATAATGAAGCCAATCACCCAAATTTATCTATAAGCATACTGATTAAGTATATATTCAAAAGGTAGCAAATCTTATGTATAAAAATGAATGAACATAACAAAAGCATAATTTTTATAAAAGAACAAATCTTGACATGTAAATATAATAATTGTGAGATGTATGTATTATACCATGAATATATACAAAAAGTAAAATCTTTTTTGACCTGAGAATTAAATAGCAGCATTCAAAATATTAATAGTTTGTGGAACACACAGAGTTTTTTTCATTTGTTTGTTTCAGATAGAGTCTATCTGAGTGCTGTTTAATAAGTAGGAAATATGAAATCAAATGCATACTTAAAAAAAAAAACTAAGACTAGTGAAGGGGTGACTTTAATGAAATTGGCTGAATAACGTTCCAAAATCTCACACCTTCCAGTTAAATAAATGAGAACACTAAAAAACTGTTGGAATTATTTTTTCTAGAAGTTTGGAAATTCACTTAAGGCTTGCAGTAACGTGGAGAATATTCATTCAAGAAAAATGGCAGCATCCCAGTAAGGACAGTGAGATAAGAACACTGCCATTGGAAGTGTGAGATTAAGATCAGTGGTCTTTATACTTACCGCAGTCTCACCTCCAGTCCCCAACACAGCAGTAGCCTGAGAAAATAACACCCTGCATTTCCAGTTACAGAGGAAACAGAATAAAGTTGTAGCTTCTTCAAAGTCTCATTCCCAAAGAACATTTATTTGATCTGCCTGGTGGCTCCCTGGAAGATACCATTCAAAAGATTTATCTTTATTTTACCTGACTCAGAACTGACACAATGCTAAATACCTCTTCCCTTGGAGGGATTTTTAAAAAATCCTTTATGAGCAAATATTTTAAAATTACTATTACCAGAGTCAATGGATACCAGTAAAGTCAAACAGTAGACTAGCAAAAATTATTCAAAGAAAAAGTTGAGGAGTAAGATGTTCGTGGAAGGTTTGAATATTTCTTAGAATTTAGAAAGCTATTCCCCAGACTGAGCTCCTGCCCAGGAAATACCTGAGAAGCTATAGTCTCAACCCTGGCTGACCATGAGGTGAGAAGAAAGTGATAGCTAAGGCAGAGTCATAAATTGTCTGGCAAGATGTACACGGGATGCCCCAAAACATACACAGAGCTCCCCAGCAAACACTGGAGTCTTTTGGTTGATACTTAAGGAAATCTCTGAGCAACCTTAGCTGACAAATAATCTAACTAAACTAAGGCTTACTTCACATATGACAAAGAGTACAGACATTACAGAACTAGTTCAGAAAAATCACCAAACAGGCAAATAACTACTACCACAAAAGCAGCAACAATAATAAATCCTAAAGGATGGGAGATAATCTGATCTTCAGAATTGCCACATTATATTTTAAATATCTACTTTTTTTTAGAGAGATAAAAGGGTTATTTTATTCATTTGTACTTAAACCAGCAAAACTGGCACTGATGTCATCATGATGTTGCAAAATACAAAGTATTTTTCTACAAACATGAGTGTCATGAACAAATCAGGGTTACAGTACTCTAAAACGCGTTACAGCTTAACCCTTCACCTGAACTGAATTTGTTATTGTAAAACCTCCCCATCCCAGATAACAGGGTGCTCCTTCATCTCTGTACTTATGCTTCCTCTTCTTGAGGTTAGATTCTAACTCCTAAAGATGTCCATGTCCAGATTACTATTCTATCTACTTATCCATGGCCAGAGACAGCACCTATCCTGTTGTCCATAGCAGCCAAGGTCATTGAAACCTCTTTGATTAGGTTCCAATCATACACCACCCTCCAAATTGACACAATAGGCAGAATGAGAACCAGGATACTAAAACAGAACACACGACTCTAAACAAGAAAACTTACGAGGGAGGGAAGGAGGAAGGAGGAAGCGAGGGAGAATTCAGCCACTGCCCAGAAATGGAGTAAAATACCCACCCGCCTTCACAGATCTTCAGGGTACATGTCCATAAAGTAATTATGGAATAAATCCATGGTCTGTGGGGTGTTAAAACACTTAGTGGCCTGCTGTAGGATGCTGTGACATTCCCCAGCCATTTCCAAGGTGGCTTCCAAGTCACTGGCTGGTGAATTCTGCTGGAACTGCATGGCGGCCTGCAAGGACTTCTCTCCAGAATTATGGAAGGGGCTGCTCCAGGTGTGACTGTTCCATGCTGGGGGGCACCAGGTCTGACTGTTCCAGGTGTGGCTACTCCAGGACTGGCTGTTCCAGGTCTGGTTGTTCTACTACCCGGGGAAGGTTCCCAGACATGTTCACCAGGCATCCCTGGTGGTAGGGAGAGTAGAGGCCTGGGTAGGTGTGTGCTGAGGCCTGAGCCACACTGTGGCTGTTCTTTGGCCAGTTGCTTTTCTGCCACTTCTTAGACTTCATTCTCTGGTTCTGGAACCAGGTCTTCACCTGTTTGTAGCTGAGGTTCAGAATGCTCTAGAGTTCTTGCATCTGCTGGAGGCTGAGGTACTTCTGCCTCTGAAATCTGTCGTTGAGGAGACACAGCTGGGCGGAAG
The DNA here is from genome assembly GCF_000164805.1 of Carlito syrichta. Classification (NCBI taxonomy): domain Eukaryota; kingdom Metazoa; phylum Chordata; class Mammalia; order Primates; family Tarsiidae; genus Carlito; species Carlito syrichta. Next base: position 68,941 of record NW_007232859.1, read on the forward strand.
TGAACTCGGTCTGGTCTTCTGCTTCTTGACCGGGACTGTATCCGCCTTCTTCCCCGGGGCTTCTCTCTCCGAAAGCGGGTAATTTGACTTTGGGACTGGTAGAAGAGTCAGGACTGTCCTGGGTAAGCAGGTCCATGGGGGAAGGAAGAGGAGAGACAGTCTCTGTGTGGGGCATCTCGGTGGAAGACATTTGCAAGGTTGGATAATTTTCTTCAGGCCCACAAATCACAGGCATTGGTGAAGAGACTGTAGAGTCGGATGTTTCAGAGCGAAACAGACTTTGGGGACACAATGGATCCACACTCATGTTATTGAGAAGGAGAAGGAAAAATTAAAGAGCTGTGAAAAAGGCAAAGGCTTTTAAGACTTAAGATTCTCTTGGGGGAAGATCTTAGAAAAATATGATCTCAAGATGCGATCCCTGCTGGTCTAGTCTACTTTTTTTTTTGTTTTTAAGAAAGTTAGATTTATTGAGAGGACAGAAAATCTCCCACAAGGGAATGGGACCCGAAGGGGTTGCCCAAGATCTACTTTTAGCAGAAAAAATATGAGCCATGGAAAGAAATAAGAAAGTATGCCCCATCATAAGGGAAAAAGCAATAAATGGAAATCTGCTTGTATTAGTTTCCTAAGCCGCTGTTTCACAGTAGCCAAAACTAGGTGACTTAACATAATATAAATTTCTTAAGCTAAAAGTGTAAATTAAGTTGTCACTTGAAAAATGTAAGAAAAACTTCCTAGCTTTAAATATATATATATATCATATTTATATAGATATAAATGTATATATATCATATAAAATGCACGTTTTTCTTGCATTATATATATATATATTCTGGTTATTTGCTGATAATTTTTGGAATACTTTGGTTTGAAGCATCAACACTTTTTTTTTCCTTTGTAATATGGTGCTTTTCTCTGTGTGCATCTATCTTCACATGGCTATTTTCTTATAAGGATGCCAGTCATGTAGGATTAGAGGTTCACCCTACTCCAATATAACTTCATCTGAACTTTGCTTATTACATCTAGAATGAACCTATTTTCATTTAAGTACACATTCTTAAGTACATAAGATTTTGCATTACAGCATAATGTTTTGGGGGAATGCAAACCCATAACACAGCTATTTAAAATCTGTTCAAAGAGCTAAAAGAAATCACGTCTAAAAAATTAAAGAAAAGTAAGGAATGATATATCACCAAATAGTGAATATCAGTAAGAAAAATAAGTTATATACAAGAAAACAAATATAAATTCTGGAGTTCCAAAGTACAATACCTCAAATGAAAAATTCACTAGAGGGGCTCAGCAGCACATTTGAACAGATAGAAGAAAAAATCAGAAAACTTGAAGATATGTCAATTGATATTATTCAATTGGAATAAGAAAAAAAAAAGAATGAATAAATAGGAACAATCCCCCAGAGACCTGATGGACACTATCAAGTCTACCAACACATAGTTACAGGAGTCCCAGAACAAGAGGTGAGGGAGAAAGAGCAGAAAGAAGAAACAGTGTCAAAATACTTCTCAAATTTGATGAAAAACATTGAGCTATACATCTACAAAATTTAATCCCAAGCGGAGTAAACCCAAAGACATTGCACTTAGACATATTATAAAAAAAGACTGAATGACAGAGACAAAGAAAGAATGTGAAAGAAACAAAATAGTGACTCCTCCTCTAAAAGGGACCTTTTAAAAGAGTAATAGTCGATTTCTTATCAGAAACTATGTAAACCAAAAGGTTGTGAAATAACATATTCAAAGTTCTGGAAGAAAAAAGAAAACTTGCCATCTAAAATTCTATTCCTAACAAAACTGTTCGTCAAAAAAAAAAAAAAAAAAGAGAAATTAAGCATTCACTTAGAGAGTTTGTCACTATCATATAAACCCTATAAGAAATACTAAAGGGAGTCATTCAGGCTGAAATGAAAAGATGCAAACTGGTAACCTAAATCCACATAAAGAAGTAAAGTGCACTGGTGAAAACTACTTAGGAAATTCTAGAAGACTGCATAAAAAAGACTGTAATACATTTTGTTTGTGACTTCTTTTTTCCCTTCTCTGATTTAAAAAACTTCCTAAAACAATAATTATAAAACTATGTTTATGGACACAAAGTGTATAATGATATAATATGTGACAATAACAGCATTAAGAGAAAATGAGGGATGAAGTGATGTAGAAACAAGTTTGTACACTGCTGAAATCAGATGAATATGAAACCAAAATATATTGTTGTACATTAAGATATTAAGTATAACCTTAAGGCAACCACTAAGAAAATAACTAAACATATAGCAAATACATAGTAAAATAAATGTCAAGAAAATTTAAAGGATAAAATAGGAAATATCCACTTAACACAAAAGAAATAGTAATAGAAGAATTAAGGAAAAAAGATGATATAGCCATATCTCATTATGGGTCAGCATTAACTGATGGACATTTCCAGCCAATTTGATAATATGAAACACTAACTTTGAACCCCAGTAAAAGCAAAGCATTATTCCTTCTAAAAACAAGAATTTCACTTATTATTTAGTCTCAGCAGACTAGCATCACAAAAAGTTTGTACTCAATTATTATCATTATATTTAAACTTCATCCCCAAAGCAGCAAAATTGAAGTAGTAAGGTTTACTTGATTAATAATTAAATCAAATGCAAATAGATTAACAGTCTGAAATTGACATACTGGATTATAAAAAATAATCCAACTATATATAGCCTACATTAGATGCACTTTAGATTTAAAGACAAAATTAGATTGAGAACAAAAACAAAAAATAGAAAATATTCAATGCAAAGAGTTATCAAAACAGAGCTTAAGTTACTATGCTAATATCAGAATTTAAGATGAATATTGTTATCATAGACCAAGAAAATCATCTTATAACTCTAAAAGGATCAATCCATCAGGAAGACATAACATATATAAACATATATGCAGCTAAGAGGTCTGACAGTTAAGTTCTCGAACATGCCAAAATGCACTTATGTTAGCAGCACAGTACAAACAACTCGGTAAGGTTTCATAACTTTGGTATATCAGTGTCTCACAGTTTGTTCATGTCAATATGTGGTGGTATATTGCTGAGTGACATTCATTATTGCTGCATGTTTTTGTATGTCATCACGGAAATGTTGGAGCTTGAATTAGAGCAATGAACAAATACTAAATTTCTTGTTAAACTTGGCAAGAATGGAAATGAAATCAGGGACATGTTAGTCCAAGTTTATGGGGATAATGCCGTGAAGAAAATGGCAGTGTACAAATAGATTAAATGTTTTCTAAAGGTAGAGAAAGGATCACTGCTGAAGAGAGGCCAGGATAATCAGTAATGAGCAGAACTGATAAAAACATTGAAAAAATTAGTTGAATTGTGCATCAAAATCATCAACTCAGAAGCATAGCACACCTACTAAAAACATCAATAGGGAAACAGGAAAATCTTAACTGAAAATCTTGGCATAAGAAGGGTGTGTACAAAAATGGTCTCAAAGCAACTCTTGCATCATGACAATGCACCAGCTCACACAGCACTGTCTGTAAGGGAGCTTTTAGCCAGCAAACAAATAGATGCATTAGAACACTCTCTCAACTCACTTGATCTGGCCCTCAATGACTATTCTTTGCCTGAAGATAAAGGAAATATTGAAAGGAAGATATTCTGATGACATTTAGTACATCAAGGGTAACATGATGAGAGCTTTGATGGCCATTCCAGTAAAAGAGTTCTAAAATTGCTCTGATTGGTGGAAAAGGCACTCGCATCAGTGCATAGCTTCCCAAGGGGGGTACTTCAAAGATGACCATAGTGATATTCAGCAATGAGGTATGTAACACTTTTTCGAGAATAAGTATATGAACTTAATTGTCAGATCTTGTAACGTCAAAGCCCCAAAATATATGAAGCAAAAACTGATAGAACTGAAGAATAAAATAAATAATTCTATAATAAATGTGAGAGACAAATATCCTGCTTTCAATAATTGATAGAACAACTAGGCAGAAGATTAATAAGAAAATAGAAGACTTGATCAAAACTATAAACCAACTAACCCTAATAGATATCTTTGTAACTTCACCCAATAACAGAAGAATACACATTATTCTGAAGCACATACAGAACATTCCTGTATAGACATTATATCACCCCACAAAGTAAGCCTGAAATCATATGAAGTATGTTATTTGATAACAATAGAATGAAACTAGAAATTAATAACAGAAGGAAATATGAAACATTTTCTTTTTTTTTTTTGAGTTGGAGTCTCGATTTTTATTTTTTTGAGTTGGAGTCTCACTCTGTCACCCAGACTGGAGTGCAATGGCCGCTACCGGCCACCGCAGCCTCGACCTGCTGGGCTCCAGTGATCCTTCCGCCTCAGCCTTCCAAGTAGGTGGAAATACAGGCATGCACTACCACAC
>NW_007232859.1:73514-81898 GCF_000164805.1 Carlito syrichta
ACCATGCCCGGCTAATTTTTTGATTTATTGTAGAGAAGAGGTCTTGCCAAGTTGCCCAGGTGGGTCTTGAACTCGCAGGCTCAGGCAGTCCACTCATCTCAGCCTCCCAAAGCACGGAATTACAGGCTGAGCCACTGAGCCTAGCTGAAACATTTTCAAATACATGGAAATTAAGCCAATGGGACAAAGAGAAGAATCACATGCAAAATTAGAAAATGTTTTGAGAAAAATGAAACTAAAGCACAAACAAAAACTTACAGGATGCAGTGAAAGCAGTGCTTAGAGAAAAATTTATGAATGTAAACACTTGTATTAAAAAATAAGATCTGCCGGGCTTGGGCTCGGTGGTTCAGCCTGTAATCCTGTGCTTTGGGAGGCCGAGGTGAGTGAATTGCCTGAGCCTGCAGGTTCGAGACCCGCCTGGGCAACTTGTCGAGAACTCATCTCTACAATAAATCAAAAAATTATCTGGGCTTGGTAGCGCGCGCCTTAGTTCCAGCTACTTGGAAGGCTGAGCAGAAGGATCACTGGAGCCCAGCAGGTCGAGGCTGTGGTGGCCAGGAGTGGCCACTGCACTCCAGTCTGGACGACTGAGTGAGACTTGAACTAAAAAAAAAAAAAAAATCTATCTCAAGCCACAAACTCAATCTATCATCTTAAGAAACTAGAAGAATAAGAGTAAGCTAAACCCAAAGCCAGTAGAAAAAAAGATATAATAAATTTTAGAGTGGTACAAAATTAGACAGAGAATATAAAAATAATAAAGAAAAATCTATCAATCTAAATTTTGGTCTTTGAAAATATTGACAAATTTAATGAACCTTTAGCTAGACTGACCAAGTTAAAAAAAAAATAGAGACTCAAATTATTCAAATCAGAAATGATGGGGCGGACATCACTACTGACCAAACAGAAATATAAAACAGTATGAAGATACTATGAACAAATGTGTACCAACAAACCAGATAACCTAGATGAAATGGGCATGCTCCTAGAAACACATAAACTACCAAAACTGACTCATGAAGAAACAGAAAATCTGAATAACCATACAACAAAAACAGATTGAGCTAATAATATAAAAACTTCCATAAATAATAACCTATGATAGCTTCAGTTGTGATTTCTACAAAATGTTTAAAAAAGAATTAACACCAGTCCTTCTCACTCTTCTAAAAAATGGATAAGGCAGGAACACTTTCTAAACTTCTTTGCATACTTCCCTGTGTTGTTAAAAGTTAAAAGAAGTGACATTTTCAATTCCACTCAAATTTCCAGTGATATTTTCTGAGCTAATGCCACAGTCCAAATAGCGTTTTTTAGACTTTTATGAAAATTCAAAGGAAAATTTTATATTTCAAAATTCATTAAATTGCAGTTGAGGAGCTTCCATCTAACCTGAAATGGGAAGTGATTAATCTGTGATGCTATGACAAGCTAAAAAGCAAATATCAAGATAAAAAAGCTAGTAGAATTTCATAAATGCCTTCTAAGAGATTAATATGCTCAATTATAATATCAAGCACTAGGGACTAATATTAACATTTTGCAGTATCTATTTGTGTGACAAACATTTTCAAAGATTGGAATATGTGAAATCTCACTATAGATGAGCATTAACAGATGGACATTTCCAACCAATTTGATAATATGAAAAACTAACTTTGAACCCCAGTTATAGCAAAACATTATTCCTTCCACCTCTCTTCCAAAAACAAGAATTTCACTCATTATTTAACTCAGCAGATCAGCATCACAAAAATTGTACTCAATCATTACCATTATATTTTGAACTTTATCCAAAAAATTTGTGGGAATTCATTTCACCTTTGTTATTTGTGGATCTACCTAATATTCTATATTATGCCTTGACTAAAAAGGCTTAAAATATTTACTTTCTGACCTTTTAGGGAAAATGTTTACTAATTCTTAGTATAATAACCTGAATGAGTTGAGCACAAATATTAACTACTGATGACTAGAACTTCTGAACTAATTTATGTACATATGCACACTAGCACCCTTTAGACATTTACTAAAAAATTTTCTTGTTAGCCAGATGTATTTAAAAATAAACAGCTATTATCAAGTTATTGAGTAGAAAGAGCACTTGTGTGGGATCTGAAAATAATAATGGAAATGTTGCGGCACTGTGACGAAGGAAGAGAAGAATATAATTTATGAACACAAAAATGAAATTCAGTTATAACCTCAGCATTGGGACTTGATCTTTATTACAGAAGTGGAACTGCTTCCAATAGCCTTCCTGGGCTTCAGAAAATGTAAATGCCAGTGGTGTGGGAGGTTAATTTTTGTCACACTCTGTATTTTCTTTCTTTTTTTTTGAGTTGGAGTCTCACTCGGTCGCCCAGATTGGAGTGCAGTGGCCGCTCCCGGCCACCGCAGCCTCGACCTGCTGGGCTCCGGCGATCCTTCCGCCTCAGCTTTTCAAGTAGCCGGAATTACAGGCATGCGCTACCACGCCCGGCTGATTTTTTGATTTATTGTAGAGATGAGGTCTTGCTGCCCAGGCAGGTGTCAAACCTGCAGGCTCAGGCAATCCGCTCACCTCAGCCTCCCAAAGGCACGGGATTACAGGCTGAGCCACCGAGCCCAGCTGTATTTTCTGCTATTAATTCCTTCACTGAATATTTTGCCTGAAATCAAAAGTTTTATGGCTAGTGGAAATTTAATGAGAATTACAAAACTGTCTCATTAGATGCTCATAGCAGACACGTTAATGATAAGATCCAAGGTTTGTTTCAGAGGTGAATAATCCAGCTTAGAAATAATAAATCTTTGCTACAACATATTTTGCATTTTTAATGAATTAAACACTCATGACTTGATCGAATCATTTTTTTAAAACTATAAAGTTAATTAAAGATGGCTGAGCTATTTCTCATAAGACTGATATCAGGACTCAAGTTTTCTTCTTAAATCTTGTCAAATTATTGCTTGTAAACAAAAACAACTTTGCCACAGTGTGATAAATTCAGAGAGAACAATATGCATTAATGGCCCACTATGTGGTGCCTGTTTTCATATGCACTATTTATTTAAACTTTAGGATATTCCTATTAACTCTTGTAAAAATAGCACAAACTCTTAGTTAGCAAATACAAGGACTATGTTGAATGCTTGTAATAGTTTAAAGGAAAAACAGAGTATCTTCTGGGTCAGAAAGCACAGAGTCACTGGTAATTTACACTTATTTCATGTTGACCACAACTGCAGGCAAATAGCAGGGAAGAATAGCCTGGCTTTTAAGTAAATTAAATACATATTTCTTGACTCAAGTTCAAAGGACCGAGAGGTCGGTAGGATGGTGGCTGACCCAGTGAGACTATGTGAGTCCCCGTGTGAGTGAGTATATGGAAAATTTTGTGTACATGCTGGTGAGCGAGTGGGCATGTGAGTGACTGACTGAGTGAGGGCTATGGAGCTAGCAGCCAGGGCTCTCCTGGTGCAGGAGCTAGTGCCATAGCTGCTGGGCTTGGATGTTAGTGATTCCCGGGATGCAGAAGCCGAGCCCATTTTCTTTCTTTTTTCTTTTTTAATTAATACAACCCTTCATGGGAAGAAAATGCTGGGAGAGACTGTCTAAGTGGGGGTTCATGAGCAGGTAGCCAGGCCCCTGGTGCAATAACTGGTGCTGTAGCTTCTCTGCTTGGTCCCTGGCTCTTCCCAGGTTGCAGAAGCTAAGCGCCATTTTTTTAAACCGACGAAAGTTTTCCTGTGAAGAAGTGGTGGGGAGAGACCACCGCCCCAGGCTCTCCCTCATCATTGCAGCAGGAGAGACTGCCAGCTCCAGGCTTTGCCTCACCACTTCAGCGCCTGGCAGGGCACTGGCAGCAGGGGCTGCGGAGGGAGTCCAGAAGCAAAGTCCCACGGAAGAGCACAAGAGAGGCACCCCACCTTGAAGGAAGGACAGGAAAGTGCTCCAACTTGCTCACCATGGAGCAACAGACCCAATCTCTGTGACTGGCTGATCAACTACTCAGGCACTGATTGTGACCCAGAGGGAAAATCGTGAAAGCACAAACTTCGGAGGGACCTGAAACATTGTGCTTGCTGCAGTCTTGCTTTGTTTTCCCTGGGTGGGGAGTGATAGGGCTAGGCATGTGGGTGCAGTAGGGACCAGGCAGGACTTCGATTGGCTGGGGTGGGGTGTGGGCGCCTGCAGTCACCAAGTGTCACCAGCAGGTAGCACCAGTCTCGTGGCTGCCAATCTCTGACAGGAGTGCAGGCTGTGGAGGTGGAAAGTGGACAGAGTGAGAGACTGTGGCACTGCCCCCACCCTCCCTCCTGCTTGGTCCCACTGGCTCTCCAAGTGAGGTGGCCCTTTGCTTATCCCCTCTCCCTCCCCTCCATGGCAGCTTTCCCCATGTTGTGAGCTTGTGTCTGTGACTGGACCCCGGCTCAGTGCTCGCCCATCAGGGATGCATCAGTGAGTGGAAGCCAGGCAAACAAATCAGGGGTATGTGCCAGGAGCCGGTGAAGGGCTGGCTGTCTGGAATGGAAGAGTATTTTTATTGAGATATTCTCAATTGTATTTCAAGTCTAACATGTTTTCCTAAGACCATTAATTATTCATTTTGTATTTTTTATTACAAAAGTAAGGCACAGATCCCTTTTTACCATTAGAGTCATGAGTAATTACATTGACGTTATAATTATTTACAAGTAAAACTAAATTTGGAAATATTCCAGAGTTTGTGCTTCCAATAATTCATGGTGATTCTTTCAAGATTTTTCTCTGATTAAGATAGCAGCATCTGTATTCACTCATGAATTATTCTGTCTTTTTTGTTTCTCTAGTTTCATCATTTTCTGCAGAGCATCATTGAGGAAGTTATCTTTGAATATCCTTTTAAATGCTTCTATGATGTATGTATGTATGTATGTATGTATGTTTGTATTTTTGAGTCAGAGTCTCACTCTGGCACCCAGGCTGAAGTGCAGTGGCAAGATCATGGCTACCACAGCCTCATCAAACTCCTGGGCTCAGGACATCCTTTCTCCTCAGCCTCACAAGTAGCTGGGACTACAGGCGTGCACCAGCATGCCTGCGTATTTTTTTTTAATAGTAGAGATGAGATCTCACCATGTTGCCCAGGCACATTTCAAACTCCTCGGCTCAGGCAATCATCTCTTCAGCCTCCCAAAGTGTTGGTATTACAGGCATTAGCTACAGTGCTCAAACTTAAGTGCTTCTATTTTAGAAAGCATTGCAATGAAACATTAAATCACTGTGGTCACAAATTCAGTTCTCATTCTTCCTTTCAATAATTTTTTCCTGGTGGCTAATATTTTATTCTGTTGTAATAAGGTTAAAAAGTATGCATGGTACAAAATAAAGATGATGATTCTTTGGACTAAGTGATGCAGTCATAATAAAACAATTGAAATTTTTTTTTTTACAGAGTCATTCTTTTGAAAATTTCTAGCATGAATTGAAATAGAATCTGTAAAATATAAATTTTTCCTCTGATCTGAGACTAGATTTTGAAAGAGTGAACTTAGGACAAAGCCATAGCATGAGAGCAATAAAATGATACTTTTACACATATTTGTTATTATTTTAACATAAAATTTGTAAGAGACATTTATTTGGAATTATATATTAGCCTATATTTTTTAATTTTTGTGTCATAAATGCTCATTAAAAACAAGGACTAGTTAACAGTGCAAAATTGTGCCAACAGTAAAGGACTTGGGCAGGCTGAACTCCATATTGGTGAAGCATATATCACCAAGAGTGTGAGAAGGACAGGTTTTAGTCACCTGAGAAAGTCCCTTGAGAAGAGCAGGATCAAAAGACAGTGATCAAAGGCAACAGAAAAAGAAGCAGAGGTACTTATAAACTGAGACCCTTTGGGGTTTAGACTAGACAAACTGTCTGAGAACTGGCAGTATGACAGACACAAATGGGGTGTCCAGGATACCCAGAAGTCTGCTGATCTCCTACAAATTTCCCTTACAAGTCCCCAACTTGATGTTCTGTATATATCAATTTAACAAAATGATGATTTCTAGGTCTTCTGTGGAAAAATACAAAAGGTCCTATTGGTTATTTTCATAGTGATGGAATGGGCAGCCTGTCTTTACAATTGAATTCACAGGAAATTTCTTGGAGAGGATTAATGGCAGCTGTATTCTGTGCTTTTAATCAAATAAAGAAAGTTCAGGTAGGATTTACTTCTTCATCTGTATTTCAAGTATTTTCATTTAAATTATCTTTATATCAACTCTTATTGTAATAGTGGGTCCTCACATACTCATCTATTGCAGGACATCCTGAATCCTTTAATTTTTTTTACAATTATGAAAAAAGCTGTATTTAATTGCATGCAAGCTTTTATTTGGACATAATTTCTCTCTTTTTTCACCTTTAAATTTTTTATTTTAAAATTGTGGGGTACAATTCAGAGTTAGGTATACAAGTATTCATTGTGTAGGTACCCTTGTTGATGAGGTGTGCCCCCTCCCCGCCACTTCCCTAGGCAGATTCTGGAAGCTGCATAGTCGCTTAGGGATGGCATGTCTGGGAAAGATTTTAATTCACCATCACTGATGAAGCTAAGCCTGACTGGGTAGGAAATTCTTGGTTGAATTGTTTATCTTTGAGGACCTTGGATATTGGACTCCAGTCTCTTCTAGCTTGCAGTGTTTCTGCTGCTATTCTGATTGGTTTTCCCTGGTGGGTAGTCTGACCTTTCTTAGTCTGACCTTTCTCTCTTGCTGCCTTTAGTTTTTCTTTTGTGCCTACTTTGTGTAGGTGAATTATTATGTGTCTAGGTTTGCTTTGGTTTCTGATATTATTGTTTTGTGTGTGTGTGTTTTGTTTTTATTTTTGTCCATCTTATTTCATTCTTCTTTTCTCTGTGCTCCTCATTGCTGTTACTGTATCTTGGACTCAGGGGGTACACACACGTATCCATTGCATTGTCATATGGAGAGACTATGCAGCTTCTCATTTGATGTCTTGCAGAGGTCTCTGTATCTCTTGTGTTTGGATGGTCACATCTCTGTTGTGATGGGGAAAGTTTTCTTGGATAACCTCCTGTAATACTTGCTCTAAGATGTTCTCCATTTCTCTTTCTTCTTCTGGGATACCAGTCAGGCTTAGGTTCAGCCTCTTGGTATAATCACACATCTTTTGTAGGCTTCTTCTTTTTTCTGTATTTTCTTTCTACATTTTTTACAGTTTGGGTTAATTACATGTTTTGGTCTTCAAGTTCTGAGATTCCTTCTTCTACTTGATTAATTCTGCTTTTTATGCTTATTATCTTGCTATGTATTTCCTGGATTAAGTTTTATGGCCAAAATCTCTCTTACAAGTTCTTTCAGTGTTGCATTGTGTCTTCCTTGAGTCTTATTCACTCTTTCCATCCATTCCCTAATCCCTGTCATTCTGGGGCCTGTCATTGGTGACTTCTATTGTTTGGCTGGCTTCTGATTTTTCAGGCATTTTATTTTTGTAACACTGGGAATTACCTATGTTATTCTGTTGTTTTTCCTCATCTGTGACAGATCTCTTTTTTATCTCTATAGTTCCATTATTCAGCAGCAGTGGGAGAGACTTTCAGTTCTGATGCTTGCTCAGCCTCTATTCTTCCCTAATCAGGGCTCTGAATTTGTTCTATTTTGAAACAGGGCTATGGGTGGAAAGGTTTGCTGTCTCTTGTAGTTTTGAGAGTCAAATAAGTTGGATGACGGGGAGCTAGGATGCAGAAGCTACTTGCAAATCACTATATTCATTGACTGTGGAATGGATTCCCTGAGACCCACTCTCCACCACCACTCTATATGATGTTGCAATGGATACGTGTGTGTACCCCCTGAGTTCAAGACACAGTAACAGCAGTGAGGAGCACAGAGAAAAGTAGAATGAAATAAAATGGACCAAAAAAAAAAAAAAAGAAACACACACACACACACACACACACACACACACACACCCAAAACAGACTGGAAAAACAACAAATCAAAACAAAACAGTAAAACAGCAACAAAAAAACCAGGAAACCAAACACACACACACACGCCCAACCCAAAATGAAAGGAGAAGAAAAGAGAAAAAAAAAGAAAGAAAAGTGCCGAGCTCGGTGGCTCAGCCTATAATCCCATACCTTTGGGAGCCTGAGCCCGCGGGTTCAAGACCCGCCTGGGCAACTTGGTGAGACCTCATCTCTACAATACATCAAAATCAGCTGGGCATGGTAGTGCGTGCCTGTAGTTCCAACTACTTGGAAGGTTGAGGTGGAAGGATCGCCAGAGCCCAGCAAGTTGAGGCTGCAGTGGCCGGGAGCAGACACTGCACTCCAGTCTGGGCGACAGAGTGAGACTCCAACTCAAAAAAAAAAAAAAAAAATCTGATT
>NW_007232859.1:81918-91260 GCF_000164805.1 Carlito syrichta
ATCAGATTGAACCCTCACACGTGTATTCACACACACGTTGAACTAAAATAAGAGAAGAACCAAAAGCGAAAGCAAACAAAACCTGAAAGATGAAAACTCAATCCTTCATACACATGCATAAACAGAAAACAAAAAAGAAGAAAGAAAGAAAGAGAAAAGAAAGAAAGAGAATGAAAGACAAAGAAAAAAGGGGGTGTGGGGATGCAGATAGAATCCTCACATAAACATTCACGTACAAAGGAAAAATATAAAAAAATTTAACAAACATACAAATTAACCCTGCCCTCTTGTGGTAGGTCCTGTAATTGTTCCTCTCAGCTGCGCCTCTACTGTCTCTGCAGAACGTTGGCCCCTTTCACAATCTCCCCAGTGTCTGGCCCATGGAAGGTAGAAGGGGCAGTGGGGGTGGGTAAGACTTCAGTCCTCCCCTCCCACTCTGGTTTGGTCAGCAGGATCCCCTCTGGTGGGTGAGGTATAGGATTGTCTCTTCCCCAGGTACTAGTGGAGGTTGCCCCAGCAAGGCTTGTCTTGGAGAGCAGTCCTCCTACTGCAGGTGACGTACAGGCTCTGACTGGCTTTGTCCCTCTCAGTTCTGTCCCAGTCGTGTGGGTCTGATGTTCAGAGGATTGTTGGGGAGGAGGTGGTTGGGTCAGCCCCAGACTCACCACTGATCTCTTTGGAGGTCTTTTTTGGCCACACCCTTTGTCCTGCAGATGAATCAGGGCAGGGGGTGGGGTGCCTGAAGTTCAGCACTTGTCCGGTCCCTCCATTGTTTGTGCTTTCAGGATATTCCCTCTGAGTTCCTCTGAATCAACCCCTGAGTAGTTAGTCTGCCAGTCACAGAGATCAAGTTGGGTCTGTTGCTCAATGGTGAGCAAGTTGGAGCACTTTCTTGCCCAATTTTCAAGATTGTGGCAGGATGCCTCTTTTGTCTTCTCCAGTGGGTTTCTGCCTCTGAGTTGTCTCCACAGTCCTTGCTGCCAGTGCCTGGCCAGGTGCTGCTGTGGTGAAGCAGAGTCTGGAGCCAGTAGTCTCTCCTAGCAGCTTCTTCCTGAAAAGGGTTTTGTTGATTTTGTTGCTTCTGCTCCCTGGAAAGCACTAGGGACCTAGCATAGCAGCTCTGGCACCAACCACTTCACCAGGAGTACCCTGCCACTTTCTCCTGAGTCCCTACTCAGTCAGCCACTCACACACTCGTTTACCCACTGACATATAAGCAACATTTTCCATACACTCACTCACTCACACTGGGACTCAGTCTGATTGGCTGCTATCTTTCCATGACTTTCCTTTGTGTTTTTCAATTAAAAAAAAAAAAAGATTTTGTTTGTAACAATTTCTTTTGGCTGTGCTGAAAAATGGGAAAAGAAGGATTTGAAAAGAATCAAGTAATTCTATAATCCTGGCACACTGCACATGAAATGGGGCGATGCATATGTATTGCAATAACCTGTCCATTTCCTTTTGTTGTTTTCATGGTAGCAACTTTGTAAGTAAGCACTATTAATTTTAAATGTGAATTCAACTGTATTAGTCCCAAGCAGAATCATGCAGTTTCTTAAATTTTTGTCTTAATTTATTTTCTTTTGATTTTGATAGTGGAGGACAGCCCTAGTGATTTATTTTCAGTGTGATGTCAGCAATTTTGCAACAAAATTGTTGCACTAGTGGCAGCCTATCTTTATTCCTCTGTCACTGTATTTAAGGTAAATGCAGAGACACCAACAATCACACTGGTAATTTCACTGAAAAAAATAATATTGTTCCTTAATTCAAATGGGCATTACCTATGAATGAAAAACCTTTCTTTTTACCTATGAACTAAAACCTTTTGCCTCTAGCCATAGAAATACTTTAGCATTTATTGTTGCAGAAACATATTGCAGTGAGATTTAACTAAAAGAGCTCTGCATTAAAGATAAAAAGGCAAAAATCTCCAAATTTAAACAAACAGAAAATAATGAACCAACCTCTGTCTTATCCTCTTTCTGTCCCTTATTAAATTTATCATCTTTAATATGGGCAATTTCTTTGTACTTTAATTTCTTTACTTGTTCAAAGAAAGCCCCTATTCCTATCTTATTGACTTCACAAAGGTTTATGCCAACCAAGGGAAATAATGTTAGATTTGAAGAGTTTTAAGCAATATACAATTTTTAAAATTACTGAATGGGTTTTGTTAATATGAGTGTGAAAAGTCCTACAGCTTTGAGAAAAGTGTCTTTCAATGTAAACTCACATAACAATTTTTAAAAGTTACTGCAAGTTTTACTATTTTGATATTAGTTTTACTTTTTAATGCACACTATTATTTTGTCCAAATATTTTGTCTTGGTTTATCTAAATTTCAGAACATCACAAAATCTGTACGAAAATGCAACCATTTTTGAGCATGTATTGTGTGCCTGCTACTGTCTTTAGATTTTTTTCTAAGTGATACTCATGTGTTGCTTAACAATGGTGATACATTCTGAGAAATGCACTGTTAGGTGACTTTGCTGTTTGGTGAATGTCATATAGTATGCTTACATAAACCTAGATGGTAGAGCTTACTACAAACTTAAGCTATATGGAAGAGCCCCTTGCTTCTAGTCTGCAAACCTGTACAGCATGTTACTATACTGAATACTGTAGGCAACTGTAACATGACAATTATTTGTCTATCTAAATATATCCAAACAAAGAAACACTATATTAAAATACCATATGATAATCAAGAGATCACCATGCTATATGGGGCTCACAGTTGACCAAGATATTGTTATGTTGTGGGTGACTCTATTTCTTTGAGTACTTATTTACATATGAAATTGAAAAATGCAATCATGGCAAAAATTCATGTCTCCCCAATTCATCCAGATGTACAATTCATTCCCTCACCCATGCCCTTCACTGTCTTTGTACTGTCCTTTCATTGCTCTGTGACTATGTTTATTTCTACTTGATTCTCTTTCTTCTGTGTTGACTCCTCTTAAAAATTCTCCCATTTCCTTTCACCTATTCAACTTCTACCATTTTTAATAGTTATAAGTCTTTATTTTCTCTCTACCACCCTCAAATGATTTCCCACAAGCATTTCACCAGATAATTATTTTTGGTGTCAGCTCTAGGTGAGTATGTAGCTCATGAGGAAGTGCCATAAGAGATTTTCACACATGACAGTCCTGCTTCCTGGAAATCCTTTTGCAAATTGAAAAGTAGCACCCCACTCGTTTCAGTGAATCATGCCTCTCTTCTTTCAGCGAGTCTTTTAGGAAATAATAATCGTCATTCCTTAGAGTATGCAGCAAGCCACATGAATGGATTAGAAATCTGCAACTAAGGTGTCTGAAAAAATAATTACTTCCAATTTGAGAGACCAAAAAAAAAAAAAAAAAACACCAAAACAAACTTTACTTGGTCTCTTGTGTCCCCATATCTGTTTTGTCTTTCTTTGTATTTCTGTCTCCGTGTCTCTCTCTCTATGTTCTTTGTCTAGTTTGTTGTGCTCTGACTCTCAGTGAGACCCCAAAAGATGACCCGGTCAGGGAGGAGGATTGGCTTGGGATGGATGAGATCATGACTTAAACTTTCTGAATGTTTTTGGGCAAAAAAGGGAGAATTTCCCCTTAAGTCCCTCTACATTTTGGAAGAAAGATCTGGCTTCTTCTAGGAGACTAGCATCTTCCTGATCAAGAGCGTAATGAATTGAAACTAGTGATCACACTTACTTGCTCAAGACATGCAGGCAGATTTAGCACATGCTCCCATAAATACAAAGAGAGGAGACATGATGGGATCTTTACTTAAGCGGTAAGTTTGAGTGTCCTTTTCTGAGCTCTTTATGAGTGCCAGGAAAGTTTGGCAAATACCCTGAACCAACAGCTGTGTTTTAATTTCTGACTCCTTTGCCATCTGCAAATACACAAACCTTGTTTTATTTCTAGACAGTTAAAGTAACTGATTTTTTTCTTGTAAAACTGTAAAAATAAAACCCAAACCTAGTTCTCAGCCTCTTCTCTTTATAAATAATCGAGAAAGGGCATTAAAAATATACTTTTTAAATGAGCTATAAATGGATTCATTAGTACCTAAGTGTTTACTCCTTTACTTTTCATTGTTTTTTTTAGCATTTAGTGCCATTTGTAAAACTGGAAAACCAATACCGAATGCAGATTAGTTTTATTAAAAATAGTTTAATGCCTATTACTTAGCAGATATTGATAAAAGTCCTGGGATTCTGAGATGCAGAGGAAATGGTCTTTGCCCTCAAAGTGAACAGTCTTTGCATAACTTTGCATAACTCTCAAGGAATTTCTGAGAAGAGGATTCAGCACCTACTGTGGAATAAATATCACTACTCTTCCTTATTACAAGGATCCTAAACTCTCCCCTTCTTGATGTAAGGTTTCTCTAAACAGAGCAAGCAAGCACACAAGAGAATTCTTTTTCTACTTAGATGGCTAAGTTTCTTCCTATTTATTTGCGGTGTCTTTCGCAGAGTAAGTACTGTTTACTCACATAGTATTCTGCATAGATTTCTTTTCTTAACAGATTTTTGAGATATAATTCACATGCTATACCATGTACATATTTAAAATATACAATTCAATGCCTTTTAGTATATTTATAGAGTTGTGTAAACTCACTACAATCTTATTTTAGAGATCATTGTCATCTCAAAATGAAACTTGTTGTACCCATTAGCACAAATTCTCATTTTTTTCTTACCCCTACCCTAGTCTTAGACACTCACTAACCTACTTTGTGTCTTTATGGATTTGCCTATTCTGAGAATTTCATATAAAAGAAATCATACAATTTTGACTGTTTGCGTCAGGCTTCTTTCACTTAACACAATATGTTCAAAGTTCAACCATACTATAGCATATATTGGTACTTCATTCCTTTTTATGGTCAAAATATATTTCATTATATGTGGCGATGTCACATTTTGTTTATCCACGTACTAATTAATGGTTACATGGAAACTTCCTTCTTTTGATGGTTATAAATAATGCTGTTATAAGCATTTGTATACCAGTTTTTGTGTGGATTTATATTTTTATTTTTTTTGAGTGTATATTGAGGAGTGTAAATGTCAGGTAATATGGTAATTCTGTTTAACATTTTTAGAAACCATTAAACTGTTTTCAAAGCACCTGTACGATTTTATATTTCCACCAGCAATATGTAAGGGTTCTGATTTCTTCACGTCCTTGTCAACACTTGTTATCATCTGTTTGATGCAACAGAACATGTGAGTGAGTGTGTGTGTGTGTGTGTGTGTGTGTGTGTGCAATTTTGTGAACTCCACCAGAGGGAGATTCTGATTCAATATCTCTTGAATTATGTCTCCAAAAATATACGTTGAAGTCTTATCCCCCAAAACCTCAGAATGTGATCTTATTTGGAAATAGAATTGTTACTGGTATAGTTTTCTAAGTTAAGGGGAAGTCATACTGGGTAGTGTGAACTCCCAATCTGAGATGAATGGTTTCCCTGTAAGAAGAGAGAGACATACAGAGGGAAGATGGCAATGTGAAGCCAGAGGCAGAGGTTGGGGTTATACTGTCACAAACCAAGGAATGCCTGGGACTAACAGAGGCCAAAAGAAGAAAGGATGGACAAGAGCACAACCCTGTTGACACTTTGATTTCAGACCGCTGGCTTCAAGAACTGTGAGACAATAGATTTCTGTTGATTTAAGTCATCCAGTTTGTGGCACTTATTGCAGCAGCCCTGCAAAACTAAGCAGTTTTAAGGGTTGTTGTAGCACCTATCATAATGGCAGTCATTGCCTAAGAAAGGTGAGCCACAGTTGTGAGGAGCACAGCATCAGCATGCCATGGCATGGTCATTATGTGGTAGATGATTTGCTAAAGGTATATTTTAATCTCTAATTATACTATTTGGGATGGTACTTCTAGAATTAAGAGTAGCCAAAGTGGCAGAGTTCTAAAGAACATATAACATTCTTCCAAAGTTCAAAAGCTGCATGGGGCAAGCATTTGTAAAACACTTTCAAATTGTTTGCTCGATTCACAGGAACACAAAAGCATCCTGCAATTGTCTCATATATTGCCCACTATCCCACTGAAGCCACTGAAAAATAGCTTAAAGATACTTTTTAAGAAACCTCAACATCATCTTGTTATTTTTACAAATGAGGAAAATTAAGTGACTTGCTTAAAGTGATAAATGCATTTCCAAGAATTAGGATTAATGGGGATTAACAGAAACATACCCAACAAACCCAAAGTGTTCAATCAAAGATTACTAGGCATACAAAGGAGAACAGAGACATGACCCATAATGAGAAGAAATGAACTAATAAATGAGCTTAAGAAGAATATTCTGACTTCCGGGCAAGATGGCGACGGAGCAGAATGTACTGTGAGAGTCTCTACAAAAGCAAGTGTCTGTAAAGACTCTGTGTGAGTGAGTGTAAGTCCATCTGAGGGGAGACTCAGGCTCATGCACCTGGGGCTCTCCTCCGGATGTGACTGCAACCCCCCACCACCTTGAGATTAGAGACATGGGTGTGC
Organism: Carlito syrichta; assembly: GCF_000164805.1. Classification (NCBI taxonomy): domain Eukaryota; kingdom Metazoa; phylum Chordata; class Mammalia; order Primates; family Tarsiidae; genus Carlito; species Carlito syrichta. The sequence goes on from NW_007232859.1 coordinate 88,446, forward strand.
AGGATTATCTGCCATTCTCGGGGCTCTCTTGAGAGGAGGTAGCAGAGAAGAGCTGTCCCTCGGCACTGGTACCTGGTCCACACCATCACCTACAGCAGCAGACCTGGCACAAGAAGGCAGGTAGTGGAAATCTGGAATAAAGCTCCAATGCTGGTGATAGGACACTGATGGGAGCCATCTTCTCATTCCCAGATTGGGCAAAGACTTACCTTGTCCCGCCCAGCTCCACCCAGCCTCTATCTTGGGACCCAGAGGCTATTATCTCGTCAGATTCAGAGAGACAGACACACCTCCCCCACACTGGACCAGGCACAGACACGAGTGGGAGACTTGACAGCAGCATCAGTGAGTAAAGGGGCAAACTGACACCCCCACTGCATGGACAGTTTGTAAGGTAGTGGGAGATGGGTTCCAGGGGGCCCACATGCCTGTCAGTGGATACTGGGATTTGCAGATAGTTTCAGAATCACAGCTCCCCCCTCAATTAAATACATACTTGAATTACATACATACTTGAATTAAATACATCAACAGATGTAAAGACAAAAACTACACGATTATATCATTAGACGAGGAAAAAGCTTTTGATAAAATCCAGCACCCCTTCTTGATAAAAACCCTTCAACATCTAGGGATACATAGAGCATACCTCAAAATAGTAAGAGTCATCTATGAGAAACCCACAGCCAACATACTGCCAAACAGAAAGAAATTAGAACCATTTCCCCTGAAAACCGGAGCAAGACAAGGATGCCCACTCTCACCCCTCCTGTTCAACATAGTATTGGAAGTCCTAGCCAAAGCAATCAGACTAGAAAAGGAAATCAAGGATATCCAAATAGAAAAAGAGGAAGTTAAGCTATTCCTCTTTGCAGATAACACGATCCTATACCTGGAAAACCCAAGAGAATCTTTCAAAAACCTCCTTGCACTGATAAAGGATTTTGGCAAAGTCTCAGGGTATAAAATAAATGTGCAAAAGACAGTTGCATTTCTATACGTCAACAATAAACAAACAGAAACTCAAAGAAAAAGCACAATCTCATTCACAATAGCTACAAAAAAATGAAATACCTTGGTATCTTCCCAACCAGAGACGTGAAAGCCCTTTACAATGAATACTACAAAACACTGCTCAAAGAAATCAAAGACGACACAAAGAAATGGAAAAATATTCCATGCTCATGGATTTGAAGGATCAACATTGTTAAGATGTCCATCCTACCCAAGGCAATCTACAGATTTACTGCAATACCCATTAAATTATCGCAGCATTCTTCTCAGACCTGAAAATGACAATACAGGAATTAATATGGAAACACAAACAACCACGAATAGCCACAACAATCTTCAGCAAAACAAGACAAAACAGCCGGGCTTGGTGGCTCAGCCTGTAATCCTGCGCCTTTGGGAAGCTGAGGTGAGTGGATTGCCTGAGCCGTGGGTTCGAGACCCACCTGGGCAGGCGAGACCTCATCTCTATAATAAATCAAAAAATCAGCCGGGTGTGGTAGCGCATGCCTGTAATTCCGGCTACTTGGAAGGCTGAGGCGGAAGGATCGCCAGAGCCCAGCAGATCGAGGCTGCAGTGGCCAGGAGCGGCCACTGCACTCCAGTCTGGGCAACAGAGTGAGACTCCAACTCAAACAAAACAAAACAAAACAAAAACAAAGCTGGCGGTATCACACTCTCAGACTTTAAACTTTATAAGAAAGCTACAATAATCAAAACAACCTGGTATTGGTACTAGAACAGGCATATAGACCAATGAAACAGGATAGAGATTCTAGAAGCAAAACTTCAATTTCTCAACCAACTTATCTTCAACAAAGCCTCCACCACCAACCACTGGGGAGAGTAGAACCTATTCAGTAAATGGTGCTGGGAAAACTGGTTGACCACATGCAGAAGATTAAAACAAGACCCCTACCTTTCACCAAACATAAAATCAACTCTAAAAGGATCACAGATCTAAACATAAAACTTCAAACTAGGCTGGGCTCGGTGGCTCAGCCTGTAATCCTGCACTTTGGGAGGCTGAGGTGAGTGAATTGCCTGAGCCCGTGGGTTCGAGACCCGCCTGGGCAACTTGACGAGACCTCATCCTTACAATATATAAATAAATAAATAAATTAGCCGGACGTGGCAGTGTGCGCCTGTAGTTCCAGCTACTTGGAAGGCTGAGGTGGAAGGATTGCTGGAGCCCAGCAGGTCGAGGCTGCAATGGCCGGGAGTGTGCCACTGCACTCCAGTCTGGGCAACAGACTGAGACTCCAACTCAAGACAAAAACAAAACAAAACAAAAAACAGAAACAAAAAACCAAACCTCAAATTATAAGAACCTTAGAAAATGCAATTTTCTTATGGAATCTGGAACTGGCAACCAATTTCTGATCAAAACCCCAAGTGTCCATGCCATAAGAGATATGATAGATGAGTGGGACCTTATCAAACTGACAAGTTTCTGAAAAGTCAAAGAAACCATCAAGAGAGCAGACAGACAGCCCACGGACTGGAAAAAATACTTGCCAACTGTATGTCTGACAAAAGCCTGACATCTAGGATCTACATGGAACTCAAACCTGCAGAAAAGAAAAAACAAACAGCCCCATTACAAAGTGGGCAAAAGATATGAATAGGCACTTCTTAAAAGAAGACATACACACAGTCAACAGATACATGAAAAAATCCTCAGCCTCAATAGTCATCAAAGAAATGCAAATTAAAACCACACTGAGATATCACCTAAGCCCAGTCTGGACGGCCATTATCAATAACTCAAAAAACAACAGATGCTGGAGAGGATGTGGGGAGA
>NW_007232859.1:91570-95060 GCF_000164805.1 Carlito syrichta
TCTATCAGAGAAACAAAGAACTGAGTATCACATGTTCTCACTCATAAGTGGACCTTGAACAATTATTGTAATACTATAAGTAAAGGATTGTCATTAGTGGGAAATTGCTGTTGGGGTGGCAGGCAGGATGGGCAGTAGTAGGATTCTGCCCGGGGGGGGGCATACCTCATCAACAAGGGTGTCTGCATAATGAACATTTGTATATTTAACCCTGAATTGTACCCCACATCTTTAAAATTAAAAAAAGAAGAATATTCTATCATGTAACAATCAATACTATTTCTATATACCAATAACAGCAGTCAGAAATTTAAATAATAATACTCTATAGAAGAGTGCTAAAAATGTGAAATACTTAGGGATAAACCTGACAAAAGATTGCTGAAAAAACGAAATACCTAAGTAAATAGAAAGGAATATATGCTGAAGAGGAAGGATAGTCTTTTCAACAAAAGGTGCTGGAACAATCAGAATGCAAAATGGTAATCTTTGGAAAATACTGTAGTTATCTATAGCTACAGAACATATCAGTTATTATCTTGGTGGGATGCTGGGGGAAAGGAGCGGAAGACAGATTATGGGTTTACAAAGATCATGAGGAAATGTGGAATGATACATAAGTGCTCTGTCTTCACTGATGTGATAGTTTCATGAGTGTACACTTATGCTCAAATGAATCAAATTGTACACTTTGATCAAAGAAGTCAGACTTTTAGTTTCCAATCCAGCATGTAACAAACTTGAAATTGTCACTCCTATCTACACAGTAAGAAAAAAGTACACAAGCCCCAAACAACAACCTTTCTTTGATTCATGAGAAAACTGAGATCACAGGTCACATTACTGCTTCCCAAATTAAAGAAAAAGGTAGAAACAGAGACTAACAAACGTAACAGCAGAAGCCACAGACAAAAACCTTGATGGGAACCAGTACTGGGGCAGGAAAAATATAAGCTATAATTGACAAGTTTCCAAAGGTTCAGAGTGAAAAGTTTGAGAGTTAAAAATTCCAGAGGGGCCTGGTTTGGGGTGCTCTCACAGTTATGTGAGTCATAACTCAAGGAATCCTACCAGGTTCCCACAGCAAAGATTGGAGAAAAATATTCTTGTGCTTCTGGGAGGTTAGTGGACAATTTGAAATAGACCCAGGAGTTTCTGCTGTTCTTAGCACAGCCTGCTCTCAGATCCCAACTGACATGGGGAAAGCAAAGTACCCAACTCCAGCTGCCTCTTGCAGTCTGCATGGGAAGAGGAAGTACCCAACTCCAGCCCATTCCAGCCTTCCACGTGAGCAAGGGAACAACAAGCTTGATACCCCTCTAGGTTTCCTGCCTCACCTAATGAGTGTGGGTGCTGCAAACCACCTGAGAGGATAGCCCCAGGCACAAGATCATTAAAAGACAGAGGCCGGCATGAGACTCCAGGATGCCCCCTTATCCACACAGCACCACCTCAACAAGCTTCTCTAGAATAGTAACTTAACTGATTGCACTTCACAGACCTTATTTAAGAAGAGATTTCCAGAAAACTCAAAGACAATAGAGGAAACAAAAACAAGGATGCAAGAAGTTTTAGCCTCTGAGCCCACAGGTAGAGCAAACTAAACGCAAACTATCTCCCATCTAGATGACCATAATACCTTACTTTGTAGGTCTATTTGCTTAGTTCCTTCTGTCCTATATCACATTTGGCTTTCAACAAAACATTACAAGTGTCTTAGTTGCTCAGGCTACCAAAACCCACTATTATGCCACAACAAAATACTATGGATGGCTTCAACAACATAAATTTATTTTCCCACAGTTCTGGAAACTGGAAGTCAGGTGCCAGCATGGTTAGGTTCTTGGGACAGAGTGATCTTCTGGCTTGCAGACAACTGCCTGCTCCTGGTGCTCTCACATGCTGAGAGAAAGAGAATACAAGCTCTTTGGTGTCTCTTCTTATCACCGCATGAGTCACATCATGAGGGCCCCACCCTCATGACCTCACTTAAATCTAATTAACTTGAAAAGGTCTCTCTCCCACTGCTGGGTTAGAGCTTCAACATATGAATTTTGATGGAACTCAATTCAGTCATGATATACTTTGGATACTGTGACCTCCAACTCTCATGTTGAAATGTGATCCCCAGTGTTGGATGTGGGGCCTGGTGGGAGGTGTGTGGGTCATGGGGCCTGATTCTTCATGAAAGGGTTGGTTTTTTCTCTATTAGTTCAATGAGAATTGGTTGTTTAAAAGTGCCTGGTACCTCTCTTCTCTCTCTTGCTTCTGTTCTTATTTCATGATACGCCTGCTCCTCTCTCACCTTCCAGGATGATTGCAAGCTTCTTGAGGCCTCACTAGAAACCCAACAGATGCCAGTGCCATGCAGAACTGTGAGCCAAAATAAATCTCTTTTCTTTATAAATGACCCAGCCTCAGGTAATTTTTTTATAGCAAAGTGAAACAGACTGATACAAGTTGGTAACAATAGGATATACTTAAAAACAGCAGCAACAACAACAACAACAAAACAGTTTAAAAAGACAGAGAAATCATCAGAAACAGACTCATATATGGCAGAAATATTAAAATTATTAGGCTGGGAGCAGAAAACAACTGTGATTAATATGCTAAGAGCTCTAATGAAAAAAATGGACAAAAGTAAGTGGTAGAAGTAAAAAATGATGCAACAGAAATAAAGATGCCTTTTATGCTCAACAAGAAACTGAACATGACCAAAGAAAGAATTAGTCAGCTTGAAGAAATGTCAGTAGAAACTTCCTAAACTGAAATGCTAAGAGAAAAAGTAATAGGAAAAAAAAAAAAACAAACAAAAAAAACAAACCACCAGAAAACCCAGAACAGGCTATCCAAGAACTGTGAGACATTTCTAAATGTTGTAACACACAGTTGATGGGAATACTAGAAGAATAAAAAGAAATACTTAAAGCAATAAAGATTGTGAATTTCTCAAAATTAATGATGAATATAAAGCCATAGATACAGGAAGCTTAGAGAACATCAAGCAAGATACACACTGCTGTTAAGAGAATGAAAATACAAGCCATATGTTGGGAGAAAATATTTTCAAAACACATATCTTTAAAAGGACTGGTATCAAAACTATCCATGGAACTTTAAAAACTCAACAAGTGAAGAACAGAAAGAAAAAAGAAAAAAATTTAAAAGGGCAAAATATCTGAATGGACACCTGACCAATAAAGATAGATGGCAAATAAACATATAGACACATACACATTAGAGAATTGCAAAGTAGAGCTGTGAGATTTCACAGCACACCAATTAGAATGGCTAAAATTCAAAATGCTGACAACAACAAATACTAACAAGGATGTGGAGCAACAGAAACTCCCATTTGTTGCTCATGGAAATGAAAAATGGTACAATCACTTTGGAAGACAGTTTGGAAGTTTAAAACAAACAAACAAAACAAAATTAAACATATTATCCACTAGTTGTACACCTTTATATTTACCCAAAAGAATTG
>NW_007232859.1:95080-112297 GCF_000164805.1 Carlito syrichta
GGAGGGTAATAAAGAAAAGAAAATGTATGTCCTCACAAAACCCTGCAGACTTATTCTTATTGCACTTTTGTTCATATTTGCTACAACTTGGAAGCAAAGAAAATGTCCTTCAGTAGATTAATGTATAAACAAGCTCTGCCTCAATCACACAATGGGGTATTCCTCAGTAATAAAAATAACTGAGCTGTGAAAGCACACACACACACACACACACACACACACACACACACACACACGAACAAACATGAAGCTTGCAAGCATATTTCTAAGTGAAAGAGGCCAATCTGAAAAGTTACTATACTAGCTATATGATATTCTAGAAAAGGCAAAAGTATTAAAACAGTAAAAAAAAAAATTTCAGTAAAAAAAAAAATTTCCAAGGGCTGAGGGAAAAGGAGGGAAGAATAAACAGGTAAATACAGGGGAATTTTAGGACAATGAAATTATTGTGTACGATGTTATAATGGTAGATACATGATATTATTCATTTGTGAAAACTCATAGACTGTACCACACAGAGAATGAATCCTAACATAACCTATAGCTCTTACTTAGTCATGATGTATCTATAATGGCTCATCTGTTGTAGCAAGTGTACCATACAAAGAGAAGATGCTAATAGCAGGAGAAAGCAGGGACAGAGGGAGGCACGTGATGTAAGAATTCTATGTACTTCCTACATATTTTTTCTGTAATCCTATACTGCTCTAATAAATAAAGTCTATTAATAAAAGAAGCCATATTAGCAAGTTATCTAGATGAGTATTCTCGTTGAATAAATACTATATTTCATGCAAAAGATATTTTGTGTTATAAGAAACATTCAAAAATGTGAAATGATAGCTTACATGTGGATTTTGTTTTGATAGTAGTTTTGGTAACAAATTTATCATGGTTTAGGGATATTGCCAAAATTATACTAAAAGGAAGTAAGCAACTGTGCACTTTATTTTAGTTTGCATTTTACTTTCTGTGCTCTATTAACCTGTATTTCACTGATAGAAAATTTATACATAAAAATGTAAAAAAACAGAATCTAGAGAGTATCAGAAGAATTACAGGATCACTTTACTTCACGAAAGTAAGAATATTCTTAGCCATTTATATATATATTTCCTTCTTGTCCTAATAGATATTTTCTCACTTCATACTTAGGCACAATAAAGATATCTGAGATTTTTCAAGCACCCCTTTAAAAAATTTTCTCTCATATGGAAATAGCAGAACAAGAAGGGACAGAGACTCTTAATATATTTCTGTTTGCCTAGACAGAATGTTGCTACTTGACAGGAAAGGTCTTTTTTTCCTCTGTGGCTTTCTTCAGTGGGGACTTATCTATCTATAGGCATCACTGATCTTCAAATTATCATCTGAAATTAGAGATAGAAGAAAGTCATCCTGGAGGAAAATAACATTTGATCCTGAGATGTTCCAGGCGATCAGCTGGCCGGAAGTGGCATTCAGGTATATGAAAAATGAATCCAGCTTGTGGAGCAGCCCCAATTCATTGGGTGTTACTTACTATGAACCAACTTTATTTCTTCTTGTCCCTTCTTCCACTGTGTTTCTTCAAATCCAACTTTCCCACTCCGTGGAGATATCTTAAGCAGAGGCCAGAGCTCTGCAGTCATTGTCAGGTTCTAAAAAGTCTACTGCAGTCCAGTCGAAATCTCTATTTTATCCATATTCAAACCCATGTATACTAGGGGAAGGCAGGGCAGATGTGTGGTTCCAGCCCTCTAGTACTTGGTTAGGTGATCTCTTCACTCACTGCTCCTCTTACTCAAACACTTTGAAGTGTAAGGGTGAGTTAGTCCACTTCTAATGTAGCTCCTCACCACATATACAGGCTAACTTTTCTGGGGTGGGAGCTGGACAGAGAAAATAAAGACAAGAAGACCTCCTTGTGGAACAGGCAATCTCTTGGTGGGAGACAGCTAGCTTTGCTCTGGATTTTGGCTTCCTCTGTGAAGAGATCACATGGTATCTCTGTGTACCTGATGTGTGTGATTCTCTTGTGTGAATTCAGGTTTATCCTAGCCTCCTTCATCACTGCATGTGCTCCGAGAGAGAGAGAGAGAAAGAGAGAGAGAGAGAGAGAGAGAGAGAGAGACATGACCTTTCAGCACTACCAGCATGCCTTCTCCTGTCTGTGTGAGTGCTGCCTCCTTTTGCCCCAATGAACCTCTGCCTAACATGACTTCCTCCTCCATTTGAGTACTCCATGTTACTCCATAGCGGCATCAGCAATTGGTGAGATCTCCTTTCTCTAAAGTGGGATAATTCTCTCTCTCTCTGTCCTTTCCAAGAAAGTCACACTGTAGTATCAACTCTTTCTTTTAGAGCAGGATGACCCAGCAAGATTCAATCTTCATAAATTTCCTGGTGAGAAGCAGGTACCACTCTCTACAGTTAGCCCCCAGACTCTTGGGACACAGGCCAAACTCTTCCAAGAATGTCTTCACTTTTTTTTCTTTTTACAATTATTATTTTAAAGATGTGAGGTACAATACAGGGTTAGATATACAAACGTTGATTATGCAGGTACCCTTGTTGAGGAGGTGTGCCCCTTTCTCCCCTAGCAGTTTCCCTCAACTGCCAATCCCACTACCCCCTCCCTTGACAGTTTCCCACTACTACCAATCCATTTCTTATAGTATTATAATTGTTCAAGGTCCACTTATAAGTGAGAACATATGGTACTCTGTTCTTTGTTTCTGTGAAAGATCACTGATTATGATCGACTCTAAATTCATCCAAGTTGCTGCGAAGTCCATATGTTTGTCCTTCTTTATGGTTGCGTAATATTCCATTGTGTATATTTACCACATTTAAAAAATCCAGCCCAGCTTTGATGGGCAGCATGGTTGGTTCCATGTTTTTGCTATTGGTCTTCACTTTTTTTTATTTGTTTGCTTCTCCAGGGGCAGCCCTAATGGTTCACACAAAGTTCATATTTCCAAAATCATAGAACTGGAGAATGAGATATCTATCTTGCCTTCTTGCAAACACCCATCTTTCCAAGTGATTCTCACAGAACTCCATCTGTCCCACACTTGCTGGGGATTAGAGTGAGACAACCCTATTCCCTTACAATACTGGTTTTCTGACAGCTCCCATCAAGAAGTCACTTCTGGGTATAGTTTGCAGGGGAAGATGTGGTAAGGGATTTGTGATTGAGGATTTCTTATGACTATTTGTAAGTGATAGGAAAGGGCTTATCACACATTACTGGTCCCCTTAACAATGAGGTATACTTAGAACACACTCATGTCTGCCCTTGGTGTCTAGTGCTCATTCAGGGGTAGAGAAGTTCTATGCAACATCATTTTTTTTTTGAGTTGGTGTCTCACTCTGTCGCCCAGGCTGGAGTGCAGTGGCTGCTCCCGGCCACCGCGGCCTTGCCTGCTGGGCTCCAGCGATCCTTCCACCTCAGCCTTCCGAGTAGCCGGAATTACAGGCGCGCGCTACCACATCCGGCTACTTTTTTGATTTTATTGTAGAGATGAGGTCTCACCTGCCCAGGTGGGTCTCGAACCCGTGGGCTCAGGCAATCCACTCACCTCAACCTCCCAAAGGCGTGGGATTACAGACTGAGCCACTGAGCCCGGCTGCAACATCATTTTATGTAACATTTATTTCGTTTTCTTAAATAATTAAAATAATATTTTCTAATGATGAGTCTTAGGAGAAAACAGAAAGGTAAAATGACAAAACAGTCACCTTTATTTCCACAGTCTATACACAACCTCTTTTACATGCTGGTGAATTTCTATTTTAGCCTGACTTGAAAGATTTTAGAACAATTCAATCTTAGGTCCCTCTTCTAATAAATATAGATATAATGAAAGAATAGTGCAATTTGTGGTTCACATACAATTAATGGGTATTAGGTAGCCAAAAGAATGTAATAGTCAAAACAAATAAAATAAAATGTCATCTACTCTTTCTTTGCCATTCAGTTGAATTTGGTTAAGTTTATCATATATTGATCTCCAGTGGAGTCCTGGCCCTGTGATTGATGCTAAAGAATGTGTTAAACAGCCATGATAATATTCTGTCTTCTAGGAGCTCACAGTTTAGATGAGGAGAAGAGAATGTACACAGATAATATAAAGCTTGTTTGGGAGACTATTAGGAAACACAGCATTCATCCTAGAAGTGTGCATGATAAATATTGTCTTCACAGAGCAAGCACTTCTTGAGAGAATGTGGTGCTGGCACAGAATTTCACTGCCTTTAGTGGTATCTTCTGGACCGAGGAGGTGAAAGCTGGAGACAGGAGAAAGCATTTCAGCAGAGCAAAATATGCAAATTCACATGTGTGTCATGCCCTTGGTTATATGACTAGTCTGATGGCCCTTGGGGCCAGGCTTGGGTTGGGCAGGAAGAGATAGTAGGTGCTCATGGTAGTGACCAGCTATGACTCTGTGAGGATTGGACAACAGCTTACTGGCAATGGAAATGCAATTATATGGTCAGAAGTTGGTTTGGAATAGCTACTGGAGAATGACTTAAAATAGATTAAAGCTTGACCTGAAGACCAGTCTGGAGACTATTAGCATCACCAGGTTAGTGTCTTCTACTACCACAGGTTTTCGGTGGCAGTTTGATAGTGATGGGATATCAGGTCAGCTTTTATGATACAGACTAAAACAGCGCCAACATCAACAAGATTCCAGTTCAATTTGAGCTTCACAAGCTAAGACTGGTGTGGCATGCCTGGGTCCTGAGGTCTGAGTTTTCTCTGTCATGCTGCTCTGTGGTTTCCAGAATATTTCTGTGCTCTCATATTCCAGGATGGCTCAGTTCCAGGAATCATGAGTGACCATGCAGAAGAGGGAAGGGTGTCTCATGCAAAGATACTAGAAAATTAGGATGACGGTATACAGATACTTCCCCAGTATATGAAGAAATTAAGAAAAACACTAAAAGAAATAAAGGACCAAAGAAGAGATAAAGAGAATATAGAAGTAGATTAAAAGTATTCAAGAAAAAGAGAAAAATAGTTCTTATAGAAACAAAGGTAACATTATATGCTGCAGGAAAGAAACTGCTAAAGTAACAGTCAGGGGCACAGAAGACATGACATAAACAAGAAAAAACCATGAAAGAAAAATACACAGAAGAGTTAATGTAATTGGTTAACAAAGATGCATCATGCATATGAGTCAGTAGAAATGAAAGAAATGTAAATTAATGCTAAGGGACTATAGGTTGCACCTGTCACATTTTAAAAGATTAAAAATTAATATTGAAGCTAGGAGAAGAACAAATTTCATATTTATTGGTATGAGTGTGCAACATATCCAGGTCTTAAAATCAGCATACCATTCTAAAGGATAATTTCATCAAAAAAATACATCTTGAAGTAATTAATTTAAATATAGAAGTAACTTAGTAAGCCAATATTTCTTCCCTTCAGTGACACATATCAGTAATCAATTTGGAGAAACCAACGTCTAGCAATATGAGATTCACTCAGTAATGATCTATGAGATAATTTCCCAATTGAGGTGAGGACACATTTTTTTTCAGTCTTGATGGCATTTTCCTAGAGAGAGAAAGAACAACTTATCCATTGGGCACTGTAGACACAGGGCCTGGGACCAGGATGCTTTTAGGAACCCATGAAATGTTTTAATTTCTCTCAAAATTAGAAGGGAAAAAAAGAGTTTGACCCAGCCAGTCTTTATACCAAGACAGTGATAAAATGAAATTTTAAATATTTTTTTTTAATGAACGGGGACCAGATAGGCAAAAGTGCCTAAGATTCTCAGAGTCATTCATTACCCCACCATGATAGAGGAGAACTAGACACAGCCATCTCTCCACTATCTTGGCTCTGTTATTACCGTGCACTGAGGAGACAGTTCTCTGGGTTTCAGGGATACCTGGGAGGCCAAGAAGAGGGCAGCATAGAATCTTTCCTTGCTCAAACCTTGGTCAGGCTCCTCTAAGCCCCCTTTTGAGCTTCCCCCATTGGCTCCAGTTTTAGCTTTGGCCAGCCCAGCCCAGTCTCAGCAAGAATCTTGCTAAGTCATCCTAGCCCTTGATACATGATCACCCTAGATAGCTGATCAGGTTCCTTATGCTACATCTTTGGTAAGAAACTCCTTGTCACGCCTCTGGCAACAATCCTGTTAGGCATTTAATAAGAATTCCCTACCCTTGATGTCTCCCAGTAATTTTCCATCTGCGGACCCCTGTCTCTGCTCCTTGGCTATATTCCTACTTGTCCTTGTAGTTTTCAGAGCTGAGCTCTATTGCTCTATTTTTCTCCTCTACTGTGATTGTCTAGGCCTCAGGAAGATTGTTAAAGTCTTCCTGACCACTTTTACATGTCAGAATAATTCTGTCTAATAAGAGGAACCCTGGCTATGGGATAGGAGTGTAGAAAAGAGGGTGATTTCCTTAGGCTGGCCACAGAGGAAGAGAAAGAAGGACAATGGGGCCAGGTGCAGGCCTTGAAGAGGCTCCTGGAACCGAGCAGCAGAAAAGTCAAAGAATTCCTCAAATAAAACCTTTCCCTGCAGTGTTCGGAAACCACCAAAAGAAAGATTCAACCAAGTCTGCCTTATTTGTTTTTTAAAAGTTATATGTATTTAATTGTGTATTACTGGATATAAAAAGTAAGATAAGGGACATCGTGTATAGGATGATCCCATTGGTGCATGCCTGTGTGTATGTCAATGGGTGTTTTTGCATTGGAAATGACTGGGTTCTAGCATCATCACCTGATGCTGTCCTGGGTGTCATTGAGTGTAGGGTGAGATGGAAAAGGGGACATTTTAGATTTATCTCCTTCTTTACAGAGTTCATATTCTCAATATTATATTTCCTATTGCATTATATTTTTATAATGTATAACTATCATAATTTTACAATAAGACTAACAAAATTTATCAAAAATGGTTGCATGAAAGTATAATAAGGAAATATTATTATTTCCCTTCTCGATTTCTTTATATTGATAAAATGCATTTAAAGAATATTACTTTTTTCTTATTGTAATAAATTTTAAGGTGTGAAATGTTCAAGATCATTTCTGCCTTGATGCTAAACTACAGTATATGATAGATTTGGACTTATAATCTCTTCGAACTCAAAAAGTATCTGATTTAATAAATATGTAATATTATTATTAATGAATGTTGAAGGGGAAATAAATCACCACGCCACTGCTTCATAAAGAGTCAGAAATAGGTAGAGTGTGAGCAACTCCAAGGGAACAGGCAACTTGCAGGTCTCTCAGCCGCAGCAGACCAGGGCACTGGGCAGTGAGGGCCCAGCCATGGCAGGAGATGGATGTTAATCGCCAGAACCCAGGACAGAGAGCTGGAGACCAGATCAGAGGAAAGGTGCTCAGCTGACAAAGCTGTTTCACTGGTATCAATATCTGCAGGGACAGTTCTCTCACTGTCGGTGAAAGAGGGAACCCTCCATGCTACACAGAGAGTAGTAACAAGGATCAAGCTTTGCTTTCACTTGCCTTCCACACTCTGTGGACTTAGCAGATGGTGTCTACAGTTATTAAGTGAGGAAGAGTCTTCCCCAGATGACCAGAGTACGCCTCTTGGGCAGTTTCCCAATAAACTGTCACCTCTTCTTTTGAAGAATTCTTCCCTTTAACAATTGTGCAAATTATCTAAAATAGCAAAATTGAAATTCATTTTCAATTTATCCAGAAGGAGCCACTTGTCCCCACACTTTAGGGTAAGCAAGGCTGTTGCACTCATAACCAACTGACAATGCCTTGATTGCTTCACATTGAAACTCAGGTGGTTTCTGTGGTGTCCATTTCCATGCTGGGCTCTGCTGGTAGCCCTTACTAAGATAATTTTGGGTGGGGTTGGGAGTGAAGCATGCACAACACACACATGCATTCCTGAACACTGAATATTGAATATGAATACAAATGCTGTAACTTATATAGAATCATTTTAATTTGTCAATTTAACATTAGAATATTTTAAATGGTTAAAACACACTTTAAAATTTTTATCTTAGATTTTATATACAAAATGTTTTTCAAAAATCTTTCAAATTTCACACCACCTGTTACTGGCAGAAGAGATGCTACTCCTGGTGTGAGGCAGGTCAATGGCAGTTTCTTGTGTTTGAATTTGGAATCAATTCACAAACAGACACACAGAGAAGCAAGATAAGCAAGTAGCTTTATTGAACAAAGAAGAGTACACTTCTTTGGAAAGGGGAGTGGACAGAAACAGCCTTAGGGGCTAATGCTTCTGCCCCTAACTTTGTTGAGCTATAACTTTTATTTTTAGGAGTATTGAGGAGGTGGACTTAGGGGTGGATTTTTCCTAGAAAATGAGTTGCTTTAGGTCTTTGTCTTTGTTCCTCCTGCCTCATGTCGGACAGGGGATTTGTAGGCCTTCTAGGGAAATACTGCTTACTGTCATGGCATCAGGTGTATGATGGGAGTGGGGCTCCCCTAGGGTAATTTTATGTTAATAGTATTGAAATGAAGGTAAAAGTAGGTCATGGTTATCTTAGGTCAACCTTGGCTATTGATGCACATGCTCCAGGGGTCTTTAAGCTAGTTCTGCCTGAATGGTCGACTCTCAACCACAAGTATCCTGGATAAGTGGCCTGCAGTGCTTCAGGTATATCTGACCAGGGCCTAACAGGTAGGTGTGAAGCTTCCTACAGCTAGACTGCTAGCTTGTGGGCACCAGCTGCTGCAGGCATCAGTGACATGGAACTTTCCCCACAACCCTGAAGTTTTCCTGTTCTAACCTGCTGACTCTATCAGTGCCCTCTCAGGGAATTTGGACCCTATAATCATTTAGGGAAGTGAAGGAATGGAGGTCAAGTCTTCTGCAGTGTCTTCACATTGAAAGTGGGCATTGACCTACCTATTGTGTCCAAACCTTCTTGCTATTCTTTAATTGGTGCTGTAAGTGCGGAGTTCCACAGCTGTCTGGTCAGGGTTGCAGGCATGGAATCTGGCAGTTGTTTGATCAAGCAGGTTGATGTGAACTGGCTCCTCTGAAGGAACAGGATGGAATCCTTGTCATAACATTATCTGGAGGTAGAATTTTTGGATACAAATTTGACCAAAAGTTAAAAGTACAAAACCCCAAAATTCAAAGAAGCAGAATAGCTTCTAGAGCAAGGGTTCCCCAACACCCAGGCCACAGACAGGTTCTAGTCCATGGCCTGTTAGGAGCCAGGCAGCACAGCAAGGAGGTGAGAGGTGGGCAAACTCCACATCCTGTCAGATCAGCAGCCACCCGTCCATTATTTTATTTACCACTTCCATCTGTACCTCTTTTATTTTATAGTGAGTAGTATAATTATTTCATTATATATAAAGCAATGTAATAATAATGAAATAAAGTGCTTGAATCATCCCCAAACCATCCATCCCCTCCCCTACCTGACTGTGGATAAATTGTCTTCCACAAAACTGGTCCCTGATGTCAAAATGTTGTTCTAGACGTTCCAGCAGAGGGGGGAGCCAGGAGATGGAAGACATCATGTTCTTAATCCAATCCAAGATCTTTGTGGAATTGGCTCCCTCATACTTGTATAGCTAGGGACCTGATTATATACTTTTTGCATATAATCTACAAGTTACTTTTTACTTCTCCAGGAACAGTTGTCCAAAAGGCACATGTGATATTGGCCACCACACAAAACCCTCCCTCAGAAACCAAAATATAATTCAAGGCCAGTCTATTTTGTATAACTACGTTAGCCAATGAATTTAGAGAAATTGTAAGTTTATCAATTGTTGTTCCAGGTTAATAGACAATAGTATCTAGTGTTCTAGTGATGTTACTTAGGGTATTCTCATGAAGGGCATATTCTACCCATGGAGCATCCATTCAGATGGTGGCTACAGTCCCAAGGATGATGGCACTGACTTCAAAGTCCTTTTTGTTCCTAATATGTGGGCCAGACATAGGAGTTATTATTTGTATGTCCAGGAGGCCAGGTGGCCAACAGTGGATTCCCCTCAATGCCAGATGCTCTCAAGGAAAGGGTAGGCCAGCCCTCTTTTGGTCTGGACCCCTCTAAGATGACCATAAATGAAAACATAGTCAGCAGGTTCACAGACACAGGTAAACGAATTCTGTTTGAAGCTGCTAATGATTATATAAAATTGAGAGTCAGTGTTATTAGGCATTGACTCAGCTACCAGTTTGCCATTGGTGAAGTGAGCCCAGTCATCTGGGTGATGGAGGGGTAAGCAAAAGTCCATTAGCTTGTATAGCTTGACTGAGGGCAGGCATTTTCCCCAGATATTGGGTATATTTCGGTCCTTGGACACCAAATTGGGGTATCAGAACTTCAATTATATTCGCAGGTAGTACTAATAGTAGGCCCCCTGGTTCTTCTTTTACTAAATATGGAAACACTCTTTTTAGCCAAGTACATGCCCAAGATGCAGTTCCAGTAAAGGGCTGGCATTTTTGTACTTTAGTTGGATTGGGAGTTCCACAGTCTAAGATAAGCAGTCTCATAGAGTCAGGGACTGGGAATAATGGTGTTGTATTGTTGAAATTGGATAAACTCACCTTGAAAGGGGTGTTAGGGGGTCCCTAGAGTGTCTGAGTAAGGTTAAGTGTAGATATAGAACTTCCAAAAAAGATATGCAGTTAAGAGTTTGCTACCGATTTGGGAGTTGGGGTGGCTGACCCAACACTGTTAAATTGGATTTCCTGGCGATCTATTGTGAAAATTGGAAATAGGTGTTACTATTCCAATCTCCCAGGGAATGAGGAATTGCTGACCCCACTGACCACAGAAAGCAATAAATGTTGGCTTTATATTTGGCAGTAAAGCAATTATTGCATGTGTTCCTGAAGGGTTGCAAGTAAGGTTCAATAAAACCCAAACGAAAAGCACAAATGTATATAAAAGCCCAACAATAGGAGCAACTCGATGGTGAGGCAGAGGTTGCCAGATTTACTTCTTGCCAGCAGTTTCAGGAGGCTTCCTTTTAAAGAGGAACTTCACATCTTTAACAGTTTCACAGGTGTATTCCTGGTCTGTGGTTGCAGGCTGAGGATCATGAGAGTTGTCCTCTTTATTATCCTGCAAAGACCCAGAAAAGGTTTTATTCGGGATATATGTACTCAAGCACTTACTCCCTGGAGCTTAACTGTCACGGGGGACACTAAGAAGTACTGTATAGGACCCCTCCCATTTGGGAAGTAACTACTTCTGAGGAGTTTTCTCGTTTCAAGTCTTGAGAAGGACTCCATCTCCAAGCTGCATCTTTGGAGTCAGTGGAGTACTGGAGAGTTTTGGGAGGATCTGATTACCCTGTTTCCTGATTGCCTCTTGGATTTGGCCTAGATTAATAATGTATGTAAGTAGGCTCTGGATTTCAGGGTATATAATTAAATCATTTGTTAGGAATGGCCTTTCATATGTCATTTAAAAAAAGTCAAGTTGTAGGGTTATTTTAACCTAAAGCAAGTTAATAGGTAATACTTGAATCCAAGAGTGTGCAGTTTCCTGACAGAGCTTGGCTAAAACTCTTTTGAGGGTTTGGTTAGCTCTTTTTACTTTTCCTGAAGATTGAGGTTCCCAAGGAGAGTAAAGCTAATAGGCAATGCCCAAAGCACTAGATACTACCTGTGTGACTTTGGACACAAAAGAGGGTCCGTTGTTACTCTATAAGGACTGTGACAGACCAAACCTGGGAATTATTTCCTTGAGGAGAAATTTTGTTACTTCTATTGCTCTTACAGTCCTGATGGGGAGGACCTTAACCCAGTTAGTAATCGTATCCACAAAGGTCAGTAACTATTTAAGTCATTTGGAGAAAGGCTTTTGGGTGAAGTCCTCCCCAGGACAGTTATTTCACCCTTGAACTGTCTGCATTAAAGGTGGAGGTTTGAGGCATCCCTGTGGGTTGTTACTGGAACATAAAGGGAAGGATGCAAAGACTTGGGAGATGGTGGTGCTTAATCCTTTCCCAACAAAACTACCTGTTAAGTAGGGAGGTCATGGCATCCCTTCCCAGGTGGCACGAATCATGAATTCCCTTTACAAGAGACCATTGCTGACTTTCAGAGCAAGGACTTTTCCATTTAATTCCCACTGTACTTCTAAAGTCTTCCAGACCCCTTTGCTGGATGCCCATTCTTCCTTTGATCTAGCGTATTTGGGGACTAGAGAGCTAGTGGAAGAGGAAGGTAGCAAGGGCAGAATAGTTACTGGTGTCTTGTTTAAGGCTGCCTGTTTGGCAGCAGTATCAGCTGGACAGTTACCTCTGCTGACTTCTGTATGGTCTCTTTGATGTCTTTGCAGTGCATGACAGCAACTGCTTGGGGCAAATAAATGCACAGTCTCTAAGAGTTACAGGATTCCTGATCGGTATTTGATAGGGGAATTCTTTGCTGTGAAGCATTCCCCTTTTCGTTCAAATGGTTGCATGAGTTTATGGGACCTTAAATGGATATTTTGAATTTGTAGAGATTTAACCGAAGATTTTTCTGTCAGCTCTAGGGCTCAGATCAGAATTATTAGTTCTCCCTTTTTAGTTGAAGTGTTGCTAGGTAGGACTTCTTAAAGTCTGGTTTGGAATAGAGTTGGGTTTTCATTTTCCTCCTTTGTAATTTTTTCTGACCGGGTTATAACTGATGGCCTTGGCCATGAATCTCCTTATTCCTTTTATCATACAGGTTATCATATGGTTTCTCCTAATTCTAAGCTGCCTTTTTGGTAGTTGCATAGGGGATCCTATTCAGGGGTCACATCACTCCATGTCTGGAATATGGCATGGCCTTGATTCTGAGCTGCTACTTTCTCTGCATAGGCTTCAGCAGCGATACAGATTCTATTCTCTTCAGGGGTGCTACAGGTGGAGAGCAATGTTTGACTATCTCCCCAAGTAAGCTCAAATGACAAAGTCAGTCTTGCAAACTCATCAACAAACCTACTAGGGTTCTTAGAGAATTTGCTGAACTTCTTGCAGAATACTAGATCATTCAGAGGAGATAGCATAGACCTTGAGAGTCTCTCCCTCTCCATTTGGCATTTCAGAGAGGGATATTCCAGGTGTCCTTCTAGGGGGCTGGTACACAACACCACTACGAGTGCTATCAGGGTTAATCACAGGAAGGTAAAATCTTGGAGGCTGAGATCTAGGTGGCTGATAGTCAGGAGGGGAAGTAGACGGAGTTTTTGGAGCAGGAGAGGCCTCTGAAGTGCTCCCTAGAAATCTGACTCTGCAGGGGCATGCTTCTTAGTCTGCATCCCTTGGGACCTGCATTGCCACGGCTCCTGCTTCTAACCAGCAGCTGGGCAGGGGTTTAAAGAGCAGGTTATCTAGAATGTCAAGTTCAGCCTTTTTGTTAGGCTTGACAACATGTAGGCAGTGAGACATGTGGACTCCTAGGTCTGGGTGTTGGTACAAGGCCATGAAAGCTCTGACATATGAAATCTTGTGCCATTTTTACTCCCTCTGGCAAAAGAGGTCTAATTGAAGGATGGTATTATAGTTTAAATGCCCAATGATTTTCCAAGTTTTCCAATCCTCTAGTTAATACTGAGGCTGGACCATATTGCAAAAAAATCTTTTTCTTCTTAAGGGAGTCTAGTGACAGGGTACCCCAGTGTTTTAATCTACAACCTAGTAGCACCAGAATAGATGAGCCAGCTCCACAAAGAGAGGCTTGTTATACAAAGCCCAAGGCTGACTTCTCACCTGCAAAAGTCATCTGAGTGCAGCCAGTTCACCAATTTTAGAGAAAGTGAGGGAAAAGGAGAGAAAGAGGGTTCATCCTTTTGAACATGGCACACAAAAAGGGCAAGAGTCGCTTGGACTGTCCCCAGTGCAAACTTCTTGTCCAACCTTTTGGGACAGGTGTTCTTAGACCTGTATTTGGCCCTGGCATCTGCAGTCCCAAGGACCTTATCCTCCTGGGCTTTAATCATGATAGGATTCCAGGATGAATTCATGTGTTCACTGGAAGTGGGTGCATGTAGCTCATGTGTTCCTGGCATCATATGTGGTGGGTCTCTGCTGAATACACACCAAGGTACCGTGGAGCCTTGCCTGCCAGTGATTACTCTCTGTCTGTTACAAATTTCATTACCCAGATATTTTAACCAACTCATAAGAGCCAACCCAGCAAGATGAAACAGGAAAGTGGCCTGGACTGGAGGAAGTTTGGGAGGTCTACTTGAGACAGAGCTGGTCAGGTTGAGTTCCTGGACAGCCCTACTCACTGAGTAAATGTTGCCACCAGAATGCAGGAAGAAAGGGCCCTGTACCCCAGAGTCATATGTTAGGTCTTGATTTTTAGGAGACACAAAAGATGGAGAGCATCGGAATAAGGGAAGCGATAAAGGAAGCATGGGAATGTAGAATCGGTTCCATTGTTCTTTTTCTACCAAATGAAATTAATTTTGTCTTTTACTTCTTTATTGCTTCCTTATTATTTGTTCATTTATGATCTTAGTTTCTGAATTTCAAATTTAAGTTTATTTTGTATATGTCTATATTTATCTACTTAAATGCTTGCTTGAGTATACTTATTTTTGTGTGGAACCTTGTCTTACACTTTTATGCTCATAGTTGTTTCTGTGAGAGTAATTTTTCAGCTAATTTTTGTTGAATTTTGTTTTCTAATACTTTGCAATAACTTTGTGTGGCTAGTTAATCTTTCTTGAAAATTTTTGTGGCTTTGGGATATTTTGCAAGTGTTCTAATTTAAAGGCATTCTTGTCTGTCAGTAAAGTCCAGATACTTTAGCAGATTATTTTTGTTGATTTTTTTTGGGGGGGGGGAAGGAAGAATTGTTTGTCCTTAATTTCTCTTGTTCTTTTTTGTTTTCTAAAATTTTGTTTTCTCCTTTTGCTCTCCCTCCATTTTTTCTAAATTGTTGTCAAGGCACACTTCTTTTCTTTTTGCATTTTTCCTCCCCAAGGTGACTATGTGCTTTGAAGTCTGCCTTATCAAATACTCTTGAGTCCTCTTCCCTGAGGACAATGTGCTGATTGACCCAGACACTTTTTTTTTTTCATACATAACATGGAATTAGAATTCCTGGAAGTGTTTTTAGATCAGACTTAGTTTTTGTTACTAGTTACCTTCTCTCTTTCTCACAGTTTTTCATCGTCTCCTTTGCTTATCACAAGCTTTGTTAAGGGGTAAGAGGGAAACATGAAAGTTCACATGCTGGGATTTAGTGATTTTTCCTTTGTTTACTCACAGATATTTTGGAGTTTAGGCAAGTTATGCTGAGTACATGGTTTTCGTGTAGCTTCATTTCCCCTCTTCCTTGTCTTTGTGCTTTGGTAGGAAATATGGGGTGGGAAGAGAGATGAAATTGTTCATGGAACACACGACTATGCTGTCGCACTGTCACTAAGAGTTAAGGCAAGAAACTAGGAAGAAAAAAGTTTATTTATGAATTCATAATTCAAGGAGTCAGAACTTAGCTACTGTAAGTCTGCTCATCCTTTTGGATTCTACAGTTCAAATTTATAAGCATTAAGTGTTGAGGTGTGTTACAGATTAACATTAAGCTATGTGACTTACACAGCATTCTGTGAGATTCTAATTACAGCTGCATCTCATTAATCATGACATTTACAGTTTATACGTTCCTTGTGCTTATTACTGAAAAATCTGTAATTTTGATATATCAGTAACTGTGAGCAAGGGGATTAACAATGCTTACTACAAAGTCTAACATTATTAATCAGTAGATACAACAAACAAAGAAGTTTACTGGTTATGGTTAAAAGGTTGATATATTTCTAACTTTAACTATGGATCATAGGAATGAATAACAATTTATTTTACAAACTATATGAACACAACAATGGGGTGAGTGACTCATCTGTTCTAGGAAGGGTCAGCACAAACTTACAATTGCAAAAGGTGAATTAAGGAAGTAAAATTCTTTTTTACATTATCTAAAGAATGTGGGTGTTTGCATATTAGTAACTCCAAGCAACCAAACATTGCAACAATAATGGATTAATAGTACTGGGTTTCTTCATCACAGGAAACCAAGTACTATTTTCTCCAGCCACCCGGTTAGACTTTTGACACTATTGTATGGACACTGAGGCTCTGCACATTTTCCTAAAAACCTTTTATTTCTCTCCATTTTTTAGATTGAATAACTTCTATTGATCTAACTGTGAATAGGAGGAATCAGTGTCTCAAATATTTTACTTAATTAAGTGGAACTAGGATATCAACATGTACTTTTAATATATTTTTTTCTAAAATTTTGGTTGTATGGGACGAATCATGACACATATTTCTTTAGTTTTGACTCTATAATAGTGGTGTTAATGGTACACATAGGCAAAAAGCATAAAAAGAATTTCAAAGTATGGTTTCTATTCCTAAAAAATGTGTATAAAAAAGAGTACAACATGCTGCAAATTATGATTTATGTTTCCCATGATCAAGAAGTTGATAGATTTAATAGAAGAATAATGTTACATTTTATTCTTGTTTTATATCCCCAAGTCTTTATAAACATGCTGGCATAAGGCAATATTTTTATTATTTACAATGCCTTCTGCAATCTAGATATATTATTTTGAGAATATTATATGTAGTTAAAGGAGGCTTAGGCTATGGCAAAGCAGAGGTGGCAGGTGTTGTATTGGAACATACATACCTGTTCAAAGGAGGAGAAGAGACACTTGCCATCATTGGTTCAGACACTGGAGGATATTAATACTTTAGAATATTTATAAATTACCAACAATAAGCTTCATTCAGAAGGATTACAGCTTTGGTGAGAAAGTTTTTTTGAGAAAATTAGGCTACTGGTTACTGCCACTTAAACTACTACTTATGAACCCTGAGCTCTTTAAAACAACAAAGCCAAATGAAACAAAGCTCTTTAAAATGATTAGGGAAGGCAGAAATGATGATGGGGCAAGCAGGGAATCCCTAAGGACTCCCACCAATTATACTTAGGATATGTTTGCAATTCTCTGTAGGATAACAGAAAAAACTGAAACAATGTAAACATTGTGACATTCACCAACCAGTGCATACTTTCAAGAAGACAAAGAACTCATCTATTATCACTTGTGAATTCAAAAGTACATTTGTAATCCCGCGCCTTTGGGAGGCTGAGGTGAGTGAATTTCCTGAGCCCGCGGGTTCGAGACCTGCCTGGGCAGTGAGACCTCATTTTTACAATAAATCAAAAAATCAGCCGGGCGTGGTAGCGCATGCCTGTAATTCTGGCTACT